>NW_027184294.1:0-14203 GCF_963966145.1 Tenebrio molitor | reverse complement strand
GTGTGAAAGTGACGTTTTTTCGTGGAGACACGTTACGAAGGGTGAGTACCTAATATAATATAAAACCAACCGAAAACCCACAATAGTGCCCCGGTTTATTATCGTGAATAGGTGTTTGGTAAATATTTTCTGTATTCCAACTAGCAAGTCTTTTATCAAAAAACTCCGGCAACATGGCTATTGTGGTATTGTTGATACCACCTAACTGAAGAACTTAGTTAATAACTAAGTCGACGATTTTATCGGGAAATTGAACGGAGAAACAAAAATAGCTCTTAGCGACAGTTGCCTGAAGTCGCAAATAACGGCGATTGACGAAATCACGTTTTTTTTATTTTAATTCCAATGAACAATACACAGGGTCACAATTATCTGTTATGTATTCTATAATGTTTTGCAAAGTAAATAATGTGAGTTGTCATGCGTAATATTAATTAGCTAAGTAATTTTTGCAAGTATTTTATGTCAGATATGCAATGTATAATAACGTAATGTTGCAAAGTATTTTAATTTTTATGCTAGGTAGAGATAATAACTCGACAATAACTCTTCTCTAATGAAAAAAAAAATAGAAAATGATTTAGGAACATAAAAAATCTCATTAAAACAGGAACAATTGAAATTAAAATAAACATAACATTCTGTACTAAAGTACAGTTTTGTTCACTCCTTTTTTCAAAGTCTTCTGTCCTCTCATTTGCACATACTGCTATTCCAAAACAGTGAAATTGTCTGTTTCAGGGAATCCTTAACGTTCCTTGCTAATGTCAACAACGTTTTCGATGAAACAAAGAGTCGGAAAAATGTCGGCTCATTGTATTCAATAACATACGCGACTACAAAACCATCTGTATCATTTGTAGGAATCGCGGTTTTTTCGATGAGAATTCGTTCTAATTTTTTCTTTCTTAAAAAAGCTAAGTAATTTTAATTTCACTAAAGATGAACATTTAGGCTATATGCTGGGTAATGCAAATCCATCAACCATCAACTAGGTTGTTCAGCAGATGTACGATTGTTTATTTGATTTCTTCTTCCGAAGAGTTGTATTCTGGCAAAATAGAAATTTATTCATAACATAACCTCAATCAACTAAATTATTTCGAATACAATAACCACATAACTACAAGTTGGATAGGCATGGGTGCAAAATACCGATAATGCATGAAACCTAATAATAATAATAATGACATAATAAAAGTTAATTAAAAATCGCTGTTTCACGTCTTTTTCTTTTTTGTTCGAGAGTTTTTGTGGTTCTGAAAAGAACCGTTTATAAATGTGTCGAAAACGAAAAACATCTATTTCGAACTGGTGTACTTGGTGACGGCTTTGGTACCTTCGGAGACGGCGTGCTTGGCCAACTCACCGGGCAACAACAGACGCACGGCAGTTTGAATTTCTCTGCTGGTGATCGTCGAACGTTTGTTGTAGTGTGCCAGACGGGAAGCTTCAGCGGCGATACGTTCGAAGATGTCGTTCACGAAACTGTTCATTATGCTCATAGCCTTACTAGAGATACCGGTGTCGGGATGGACTTGTTTCAACACCTTGTAGATGTAGATGGCATAGCTCTCCTTCCTCCTGCGCTTCTTTTTTTTGTCGCTCTTGGAAATGTTCTTCTGAGCTTTCCCGGCCTTCTTGGCTGCCTTACCACTTGTCTTCGGCGGCATTTTTCAATTCAATTCGATTCAACAAACTCGCGAACTGCTCTGACTCGTGTGCGTGCGTTAACTTTGCACCACCACCTTTCTGATAGGTAGTGTGTTCACCAGAACCCCACCTGAAAACGGGCTCCCACCAATCGTCACGTCCTATTCTCCTATCACGGAGGCTATAAATTCGAAGCACAGCTACCAGCTTTTACAATCGACGAGTCCCGTCCGTCAGTTTTATTACTTCTCGTGGTGTCTAACGAACGAACTTAAAATGTCAGGTCGCGGTAAAGGAGGTAAAGTGAAGGGAAAAGCGAAATCCCGTTCGAGCCGTGCCGGTCTCCAGTTTCCGGTGGGTAGGATACATCGTCTTCTCAGAAAAGGAAATTACGCGGAACGCGTCGGTGCAGGAGCTCCCGTCTATTTGGCCGCCGTCATGGAGTACTTAGCCGCCGAAGTTCTAGAATTGGCAGGAAACGCTGCCCGTGACAACAAGAAGACACGTATTATACCGCGTCATCTGCAGCTGGCCATCAGAAACGACGAGGAATTGAACAAACTCCTGTCCGGAGTTACGATCGCCCAAGGCGGTGTCTTACCCAACATTCAGGCCGTACTTTTACCCAAAAAAACCGAGAAGAAACCTTAAACGAACGATCGATCCATCTCCGTGGCGAAAACTCAAAATATCGGCCCTTCTCAGGGCCACTATAGCTTTTTTTTTTCGTAAAATGACCGATGCATCTTTTCTTTTTGTATTATTATCATTTACGACTGCAATGCCAAAAGGAAAGCAAGGGGTGTTTACGATCTTGGTACATTTATCAGGTAGTCAGTTAGTAATAATTGTCCGTTGTTTCTCGAAAGAACATCATGTTTCTTTTTTTTCCTCTTATTTTTATTTTGTGGTTCTGAAAAGAACCGATTTTGTATTTCGTATTTTATTCTGGTTTTCTCGAACGGTGAAGAGCGCCAGGAAATTAACCTCCGAAACCGTAGAGGGTGCGTCCTTGACGTTTCAAAGCGTAGACGACGTCCATCGCTGTCACGGTTTTACGTTTGGCGTGTTCCGTGTAGGTGACGGCATCTCGGATGACATTTTCCAAGAACACTTTCAGGACTCCGCGAGTTTCTTCGTAGATCAAACCGGAAATACGTTTCACGCCGCCACGACGAGCCAATCTTCTGATAGCGGGTTTCGTGATGCCCTGGATGTTGTCACGCAGGACTTTGCGATGACGCTTCGCTCCTCCTTTTCCCAATCCTTTGCCTCCTTTACCGCGACCGGTCATCTTTTCAGATTATTTCAACTGACACAAAATACCTGCACACCTCGTCCCTAGGAAGTCAACTACCGCAAAATTTCAACTAACGGAGCCTTATATAGATTCAACGGTTCACCATCGACCAATCGACGAAGTCAGCCGTTGACTTTGTTCACGTATAAAAGTACAATTTAATATGGCGGAATTTTTAGTACCCGTTTACCTTTCGACGCGTGCACGTCTAACGATCGTCAGAGTCGATTTTAATAATTGTCAGTTTTGTTTTTCATTCGTTTCATTCGAAATGGCCAGGACCAAGCAGACCGCACGCAAGTCCACCGGAGGAAAAGCCCCCAGGAAACAACTGGCTACCAAAGCGGCCAGGAAAAGCGCTCCCGCCACTGGCGGCGTCAAGAAGCCCCACCGTTACAGACCTGGTACCGTGGCTCTGCGTGAGATCCGTCGTTACCAGAAAAGTACCGAGTTGCTCATCCGCAAGCTTCCCTTTCAACGTTTGGTGAGGGAGATCGCTCAGGATTTCAAAACCGATTTGCGCTTCCAAAGCTCCGCCGTGATGGCCCTCCAGGAAGCGAGCGAAGCTTACTTGGTCGGTCTGTTCGAGGACACGAATTTGTGCGCCATCCACGCCAAACGTGTAACCATCATGCCAAAGGACATCCAACTTGCCAGACGTATTCGGGGTGAACGCGCTTAAATTTTTCCACATCGTGTTTCGGAAGAACAACACGAAACACGAATTTTATAACAAAAAAATCGGTTCTTTTCAGAACCTCAAACTTTACAGGCAAAAAAAAAAATATATCGCCCTTCAACCGGAAATGAATAAAATAAAAATGTCAATAATCGGTCGGTCCTCTCGATTCGGGTTGGGTTGCGGTCGTTCGTAAAATTTTATTGCATCCTGTCATCACCTACCTGCCAGCTGATGCTATCTATTTTATTTGGTTTCGCCGTAAGGATAGTTTTATTTCTTTTTTTCGTCGTAGATTATCGTGTGGCCCTGAAAAGGGCCATTTGTGCGTGCCCCGTTGCCGGTAGTACGATGATGACGTCGGAACGAGGCACAGCCGAACGAACATGAGTCGAGTATCCATCCACGTTTCTCACTTTTTCCTCTTCGGCGAAGCGGCCTTTTTCACCTTGACAGGAATGGCTTTGGCTGTCTTGGGTTTGGGTGCTTTGGGTTTTTTAGTCGGACCAGCCTTGTTAGATTTCTTCGCTTTGGAAGGCGATCGGGGTTTCGGGGCGGCTCTAGTTTTCTTTTCTGCCGAGGAGGCGGCCGATTTCTTGGCTTTCGCTGCGGCGGCGGAGGCAGCGACGGCGCTCTTCTTTTCGGCAGCAGTCTTCTTCGCTTTGGGGGAGGCTTGTTTTTTGGCTGTCTTCGAGGAAGCCTTGTCGGAAGTCGTCGCGACGGCGGTACGTTTGGCGGATGATTTTTTCGTCTTGGATGCGGCGGACGAAGCGGGTTTCCTCTTGTCGGAGGCGGAGGCGACTTTGGCACCACCGGAGGTGGACGAGGCGAGCTTGAACGAACCCGACGCGCCCTTACCTTTCGTCTGAACCAGAGATCCCGACGCCACGGCGCCTTTCAGATATTTCTTGATGAAAGGGGCGACCTTTTCGGCGTCGACTTTGTAATTTGCGGCGACGAACTTCTTGATGGCCTGAAGAGACGATCCTCCGCGTTCCTTGAGTCCCTTGATGGCGTTGTTTACCATCTCGGATGTCGGAGGATGGGACGGTTTCGCCCTGGGATTTTTCGCTTTTTTCTCTTTCTTCGCGTGGGATTGAGGGGTGGCAGCGGAACCGGTGGTGACCGATGATGCTGTTTGATTTTCGACGTCGGCCATCTTTCACGTTAAAACGTTAAAAGTTAATAATAATTATTGAAAAAACACTTGCTCACACACGTACACTTCGAGCACCTCGTGAACGAGAATTGAACAAAAAAATTTTCTAAGTCTTTATAAAATAGTCGCCACTGCGGACGGAAGACTGAACGCGCACCGCGTCCGCCGTCGAAGAAATTGCAGGCCTCGGAATCGTTGCCCGCGTGATGGCATCGTCCTCTTTCCTCGATCACCATCGCCACCGTGTGATCAAGCTGGCCGAACTCGGTTTCCGAAGTTTCCCTGGAGATAGCGAAGTTCGTCTCGGAACGTCGGTGGGTTTCGAATCAGGTACACGCCCCTCCAACCACCAGCCCTAAATCCGGGTCGTCACGGTTTCGATTCGGGACCGACGGTTTACGTCGGCGGTGCGGGGTAGACGCGTCGATTCCGGGAATCCATATTTCGTTCGCCGAAATATTGGTCCATCTCTTCCCGGAATACCGCGCCACCTTCTCGATTTTACGACATCTTCGCGTCGCCAAACGCTTCCGAAACGGTCGAAGCACAGAAAGGACCTGGTGTTCGAACCGAGGCAATTCCGACAACAGGATGCCGCGAACCGCCTCTCCGACGTTCAGGTCGATCGTTTTCGGCGGAAGTTGAAACGGGACGAGTCGACGACGGGTCCCGTTGCCGTCCGGACCCTTCGGGACGGCCGAAAGTCCGTCGAGAGGATCATCCGAAAGGAGACGGTCTTCATCGTCCGACCGATGCCGCACCTACGAGTTTTCCGATATTTTCTTCGACGGATCTTCAGGTTTTCTTCCTTTCTTCCGTCTTTCTCTCTCTCGTAATTTCGTGTCCGACCTGCGTCGTCCGAAGTCGGGGTGAAGATCGAAGAAAAAACGCCAAAAATAACAACTCGTCAGCCACGCACACCGCGTTCGAATGTCTAACGGTCCAACTTGGATTTTCGAAGATCGCCGAATCCGAGGGACGATAAATAATAATAATAATAATAATAATGGTAATAAATAATAATGTTAATAATAATAATAATGATATGATGATTATAACGATAATTATTATAGATAGGTAAATAGAAACACAGGTCTCCTCTCGAAAATCGGAACTTCCTGATATTACTTACATATTTCGGTCGATCCAAATGTGGGAATCTCGTCGTCGTCGGAGCAAGCAGCGCGGTAGGTGGGGTGAAATTCTGGATTTTCCACCGCCGCCGGCGGTCGAAAAATGTGCGACGCGGGAGATCGCCAGTCCGTCTAGTAGTCTCTCTTGTCGTTAGAGCGTGACGTGGTGGTTGTTGTGGGATTTCCCGTTAGTTCGGTCCGACGTCGGTCGTCAGAGGGTAAGTGCATACGGAAACGAAACGCATCGCGTTTTGATGTTCATATTCGTGCATCGGAATGTTAAAAGCAATATATTTTACACCAACGATCACACCTAAACACCACGGCAACGGCCATACCACGTTGAAAAGCACCGGTTCTCGTCCGATCACCGAAGTTAAGCAACGTCGGGCGCGGTCAGTACTTGGATGGGTGACCGCTTGGGAACACCGCGTGCCGTTGCCCCCCAACACTTTTTGTTTTTTTTTGAAATCCATAGCAACCACCGAACCGATTTGTTTTTCGTGCAGGTATTCGGAAACATGCACAGACCCGTATAATGTAGATTCATAGCTTTAAGTACTAGATAATTAAGAAAACAATTTTTTTTGTCGATTAATTGTAAACAATTGCAGAATAAAAACTCGTCAAACGGTAAAGGTTGTCGTTCGATCACCGAAGGTAAGCCACGCGGGCAGCGGTCAGCACTTGGACGGGTGACCGGTTCATTATATTCCTTCCGTGAGTTTAACAAAGATAACATATGCAAATGTCGTAAGTGCGACGAGGAAGACGGCGATCTTTTAATGTAAAAAAAATATATATTAGGTTACGCGTACATGCCACTTTGACTGCTGCTTTATTTTTTTGGTTTTTAAATAATTAGAGATCTGAATTCAACATATCAGTTCTATGTTATAATGGACAGACAATGTTGTATTCTTGGCCCCTAACACGTTAAGACCAACATAAAAACTAGAATAACTTACCATTCGTTAAACGTTAAACAATTTCGAACCACGTTTTTTTGAGCTCGAACAAACTCATAACACAACACTCATTTATTAGTCACTGGACCATTGTAAAACGAGAAGAGAGAAAAACCATGCGAAACTATTTTTAAAACGAAGAGAATAAAGGTTTTAAATGGTAGGGCTGTATGACAGACTTGTCAATTATCGTGGGGGGTACGGCTGAGATTTATGACGAAATCGAGCGGCGCCGGCGGTCGGTCACTTTCACGAAAGAGGTCTAAACACGGGTCGTTTACGATACCCTCTGGTTACTAGAAAAGTTCTAGACAGATGTTTGTCGGCTTTTCGAGGTATTTATTTGTGAGTCCAAAGACTCAATGGAGTAATATCGGACTGAAATTCCAAGATTTTGCTGTGTAATCCAAAAAACTATGTTCCTCGTAACATTTAACGATGTGTTAATTCAACTATTATTTTAATTTTTCGTATACGTATTTATACTAAAAAGTACAGCGCTTCCAACAGTGAATTGTGAATTGAAAATGTTTCAAAGAAAGATCGATAGTTTTGAAAAAAATTACATATTAATAAATTTAGATAGATTTAGAAGTATACATTGCACTTACTTTTCAAAATTATTGTACTTCTGATTTGGTTGAAATAACATAATATGTAGCAGTCATAGTCTTGTGTACATTGCAGTCGCGGCTGGTGTTGGGTAAAACCTTTATTTTTTAGGGGGTCATTACCCAAATGACCTCATGGACCAGCCGTTCCTGTTAGGTTTTATATATCAAATTGATTCGTCTGTCTTTTTCATCATGCCTTCGAAAAGCGAGCTCCTGTTTCGCCAAAGTAACTGTGACGTCAATTAAATACGATAATAAAATTCGGTTTTTCCGAACTTATTGTGAGTGAGAGCAGTGAGAGCATCTTCTTTTCGTATCCCACCTCCACCCGGCGGCAGTAGTGCAGTGCTTATCAACATAATTACCGGCGTCTCGCCTCCACATTTTGACTTTTTTGTGTTTTATGTGTTCTCTAAGTCCAAAATTTTTAAATTTTTAAAAAGAGATTGCGGTACTATTCCTGTTGCTGAAATTATAATAATATATTTATTAATTTTTGTATTATATGTCTGTGTTATATTGTGTGAATTTGGAACAGCTATATCTAAAAGATATGCTTGCTTTTGTTGTTTATTTAAAATAATAATGTCTGGTCTGTTATGCTGAATGTGAATGTCAGTTAAAACTGTGCGATCAAAATATAATTTGTAATTGTCATTTTCTAAACAACTTTCTGGTTTATAAATGTAATGTGGTTGTGTATCCTTTAATAAATTGAATTTAACTGCTAAATTCATGTGTATAATTTTTGCGAATATATCATGACGTTTTTTATATTCGCTGTGAGCCAAAACGGTGCAAGATCTTGTATTGCAAATATAAAACCCTCAGCTCTTTAAAATATCTCCCATGTAAAGACTTTTGTTTTATATTTGCTATAGTGTCATATCACGAGCTCTATTGAGAAAATAATTTTTTAGTGAAGCAATTTGATTGTGTTGTAGAATTTCTAGATTTGAAAAACCCCTACCACCATTTTCGCGTGGTAAATTAAATCTTTCAACAGCAGATTTGGGGTGATGTTTACAAAATTTTGTAAAGAGAACTCTAGTTTGAATATTTATATTCTTTAAATTAGTTTTGGACCATTTTATAACACCAAAAGAATAGATTTAATTTGATTTGATTGATTAATACCTAAATATTTATAAAATTCTCCTTTATTTAAATTTTTAATGATTTCTCCTTCTTTAGTTATATATTCTAAATTTTCGTAATGACCACGACATATTGATTGATTTTCAGTTATTGTTAAGTTTTATGTCATCCATATAAAGAAGGTGATTTAATTTAATATTAATTTTATAAATTTTAAGAATTTTAATTAACCATGAATGTGGTACTGAATCATAGGCTTTTTTGTAGTCTATGAATTGTTGTTGCATTATTTTCCAAACGTTTGAGACTTAAAATATTCGTCAAATGTTCTTCTTTTTTTAAATCAGAATACCCCTGACAAATCCGAACATTTTGTTTTGCGGTAGATAAAAGTAAACATGGGCCAAGACAGAATATTAATATTCGGTGTGGAATTTTCCTGCGTTCTTGTTCATTTCTATCGAAGTGCTCACGAAAAGTTGTGAATATCAACACTTTGTAATTGTCGTAGTGAAAAATAAAAAAGATAGCTATGGGGCACAACTTATTTCGCACTTCATTAGAAAAGTAACAGTATTAAAATAAAAAAAATATTTTTCTAAATTTCGAACGTTAGGTCTATCCTGACCAGCCGCCAATTAGTGGTATTATTTTATTTTTTGCTGTTTTCCACAATAGTTATTTTTATATTAAATCATTGATTCAAAAAATTGAAATTAAAAATTCAAATTTTTGAAGGAACTCTGAAGTTTCAATGCAGTGACCATGTTGCTAGGTAACTAATAAAAAACAGTGCGTGAAATGAAAAACAGAAATAGTCGTATGCGTTTTGTATGGTTTCTATGGTTTCGATCTTACTAACAATGCAATGAAAATGACCCACTTCAGGCACAGATAACTATGCGTGAATTTCAATTTTTTGAATCAATTATATAAAAACAAAATTGATTTGGCGGCCGCTACACAAAAGTGGTGGGAGGCGAGAACCTGTTTCCGCCGGTCAATTTTAAAATTAATAAATTTTCCCTGGATACGTATTCGACTTATCCGGTACGAGTTATTTTTAAATTAACTTAATGGCCCGTTGCTCTTGTTCTTTTTACATTGAATATGCGATGTTTTGGCATCGTTAGCAATAGTACAATACTCACGCATTTTTAATCTAAAATTAACAAAACTTGAATGGATCGGGATTATCACACTTCTGAATTGAAGTTTTCATTCGTTTAAAATATAATTGATAGTAATACGTAATGCGGATTGCCTAAACGTTGCTTCCATCACGTCAACATCACACATTCACGTTCGCCCGTAGAAATGGCGTGATGCACACGAAATCGATCCAAAAAGGCTCATAATATTTGTGTCACGCGAATCTACGTCGAAAACTAGAAAAAAAAAAAATTCAATTCGAATTTCAATAATCGAAACGATGCGTCGTCGATACTAAACGTAGGTAGTAACTAAAGTGTGATCGGGTGCGATAAAAGTGTCCGTCAATAATCATCATCCGACAATCATTTAATAGACGAACGCTAATTTTTGGCACTCACTCGGACGACAGAACCAGTCCAGACGGAAACCGGGGCGCGGGGTGGGTGGGTGGTTGTATGTCCGTGAATCTGTCCGGCGCGCGTCAACATTTCAGTTATCGTCGCGAGAGTTAAAACGAAAGGTGGTTAGTGTGAAAGTGACGTTTTTTCGTGGAGACACGTTACGAAGGGTGAGTACCTAATATAATATAAAACCAACCGAAAACCCACAATAGTGCCCCGGTTTATTATCGTGAATAGGTGTTTGGTAAATATTTTCTGTATTCCAACTAGCAAGTCTTTTATCAAAAAACTCCGGCAACATGGCTATTGTGGTATTGTTGATACCACCTAACTGAAGAACTTAGTTAATAACTAAGTCGACGATTTTATCGGGAAATTGAACGGAGAAACAAAAATAGCTCTTAGCGACAGTTGCCTGAAGTCGCAAATAACGGCGATTGACGAAATCACGTTTTTTTATTTTAATTCCAATGAACAATACACAGGGTCACAATTATCTGTTATGTATTCTATAATGTTTTGCAAAGTAAATAATGTGAGTTGTCATGCGTAATATTAATTAGCTAAGTAATTTTTGCAAGTATTTTATGTCAGATATGCAATGTATAATAACGTAATGTTGCAAAGTATTTTAATTTTTATGCTAGGTAGAGATAATAACTCGACAATAACTCTTCTCTAATGAAAAAAAAAATAGAAAATGATTTAGGAACATAAAAAATCTCATTAAAACAGGAACAATTGAAATTAAAATAAACATAACATTCTGTACTAAAGTACAGTTTTGTTCACTCCTTTTTTCAAAGTCTTCTGTCCTCTCATTTGCACATACTGCTATTCCAAAACAGTGAAATTGTCTGTTTCAGGGAATCCTTAACGTTCCTTGCTAATGTCAACAACGTTTTCGATGAAACAAAGAGTCGGAAAAATGTCGGCTCATTGTATTCAATAACATACGCGACTACAAAACCATCTGTATCATTTGTAGGAATCGCGGTTTTTTCGATGAGAATTCGTTCTAATTTTTTCTTTCTTAAAAAAGCTAAGTAATTTTAATTTCACTAAAGATGAACATTTAGGCTATATGCTGGGTAATGCAAATCCATCAACCATCAACTAGGTTGTTCAGCAGATGTACGATTGTTTATTTGATTTCTTCTTCCGAAGAGTTGTATTCTGGCAAAATAGAAATTTATTCATAACATAACCTCAATCAACTAAATTATTTCGAATACAATAACCACATAACTACAAGTTGGATAGGCATGGGTGCAAAATACCGATAATGCATGAAACCTAATAATAATAATAATGACATAATAAAAAGTTAATTAAAAATCGCTGTTTCACGTCTTTTTCTTTTTTGTTCGAGAGTTTTTGTGGTTCTGAAAAGAACCGTTTATAAATGTGTCGAAAACGAAAAACATCTATTTCGAACTGGTGTACTTGGTGACGGCTTTGGTACCTTCGGAGACGGCGTGCTTGGCCAACTCACCGGGCAACAACAGACGCACGGCAGTTTGAATTTCTCTGCTGGTGATCGTCGAACGTTTGTTGTAGTGTGCCAGACGGGAAGCTTCAGCGGCGATACGTTCGAAGATGTCGTTCACGAAACTGTTCATTATGCTCATAGCCTTACTAGAGATACCGGTGTCGGGATGGACTTGTTTCAACACCTTGTAGATGTAGATGGCATAGCTCTCCTTCCTCCTGCGCTTCTTTTTTTTGTCGCTCTTGGAAATGTTCTTCTGAGCTTTCCCGGCCTTCTTGGCTGCCTTACCACTTGTCTTCGGCGGCATTTTTCAATTCAATTCGATTCAACAAACTCGCGAACTGCTCTGACTCGTGTGCGTGCGTTAACTTTGCACCACCACCTTTCTGATAGGTAGTGTGTTCACCAGAACCCCACCTGAAAACGGGCTCCCACCAATCGTCACGTCCTATTCTCCTATCACGGAGGCTATAAATTCGAAGCACAGCTACCAGCTTTTACAACACGCACAGTCCGAATCTTGCATTGGTGAGAGACGGATGTATGTTTCTGTGTTGTTTGTGTGGTGCAGTCGATTGAGCCTGTGAGAGTTTAGTCGTCCGTCCGCGCTGAGCACAGCTCAGATGTGAAATTGGTGGTGACCGTTTTCTGTTCGGTGTTGTCAATCGGAAATACGCCGTTTATCGGTGCTGTCAGTGAAAACTTCCCACACAGCTAGCGATGGGAAAAAAGAAGAAAGCCAAGAAATCCACGGAGCAGTGGGTCACAGACCTCAAAGGAATCGCAGCGGAGGAACTTCGCGTCCTCGCGCAAGCGATTGAGATCACGCTTGAAAAAGGAGGGATCGCCGTCTCTCAAGCCCAAGCAGAGATGATTTCGAAATCGCACACCCTTCCCAGAACGAGGAAGAAGAAGAAGACACCGCAATGGAGGCCCAGACCGAGGAGCAAGTACCCTCCCCTGAGCCCCCAGCGCTGGAAACCCCACCCGACGAGGAGGGATTCGCAAGAGTCCCGATCAAACGGAAGCGAAAGGACCGGTCCAGCCCGATCCCGAACTCCGACGACGACGAGCAGGTAAGTGGTGATTCCCCTGCAGGACCATCCTGGAGAGAATCATCAGAAATGCTGAAACCCCCCCAACGCCAGCCCCAAGCTGGGGCCCCCGAACCGGTAAAGAGGCCCCGAACTCCGCCGGTGATCATCCGCGACTCGGGAAGATGGACAGAAGTGTCGAAACTCCTGTCCAATTCGCGAATCCAGTTCACGAAAGCGAAACAATGCGCCGAAGGAATCCGAGTCACCTTGTCGGGAGTTGACCATTTCCGCGCCGCGACCCGTCTACTAGAGAAGCACCGTGTGCCGTTCCACACGTTCACTTTAGAGAGCGAGAAATCAATCCGTGTGGTACTGAAACCGGTACCCAGAGAAATCTCTGTCGAGGAGATCACCGAAGATCTCCAAGCCCAGGGCTTTCACCCGATCGCCGTACACCGAATGCGTCGTCTCATTTCAAAGAAAGAGCTGCCACTTGTCCTTGTGGAGCTTCCCCCCTCGGAGAAGAAAATCTTCGATCTCCAAACCGTGTGTTATCTCACCGTGAACGTTGAGAAACCACGAAGAAGCGGCTGGGTGAGCCAGTGCCACAACTGTCAGTGGTTCCATCACTCGCAGAGAAACTGCCGCGCCGCGCCGCGTTGCGTAAAATGTGGCAAAGACCACCCGTCCAAATCGTGTGAAAAGACGAAAGAAACCCCAGCAAATTGCGCCAATTGCGGAGGAGATCACACAGCTAGCTACCGCGGCTGCTGCAAATTTCCACGTCCGAAAACGGCGACACCGAGGCCCCGCCCACAAAAATCGAAACCGAACTCGGAAACAACACATAAGGTAGATTCGGTGCGAACCGAAGACAAAACCGCGACAACGAAAATCGCGCCCAGTTCAACGGCAATCAAAGCCAGCAAATCGTTCGCACAAGCCGCGACGTCCGCAAATCCCGCGTCATCCGCGACTTCCGCATCAACTGGAAAATTCGACGGCCTGAGTGCCGCCCTCAACGAAACGGTCACCGCTTTAGGTACCGCAAAAAATGGACTGGAAGCGGTCCAGCACTTTGTCAACTTCATCCCGAAGCTGATAATGATTTTGAACTCACTCCGATAATTTACTGCAAAACACTAGTAAAAAATTGCCTACCCAAAGAGGTAGCCAAAAAACACTAATCAGTGTGCCCCGCACACACTCTATGTTTCAGGATACACCCCCATGCTGGCTGCGAGAGGCAAGGTGTGGTAAATATATTAACAATAAGCTAGATTTAAGTTTTAGATAGGCTTAGTGTGTATGTTATCGAACCTAGTTCCCCTGACTGCCTTGTTGAATCAGCCACGCCGGCCACTGTCAACAGGCAAAACTCCTATTGACGGTTGTAATCAGTCACGCTAGACCTTGTACAATCGTCGAACACCCATGCCCACGGTCCCCTGTAGGTAAATCTCGCAAAGCCGTGCCGATTTCTACAGTTAACGTGGGTTGACCAAATTGACATC
>NW_027184293.1:12500-14239 GCF_963966145.1 Tenebrio molitor | reverse complement strand
AGATAGTTCGAAACGTGTTCTATAACATATTAAAAATGCAGCTCTACGCCAATACTATTTTGATAAGACCACCCAGGTTGAAGCTTCTGACCTAGGAAAAGTCAAACTTTCAAAGTTAATATTTCGGGCCCGTTTTGAGGGAAAAGATAGTTCGAAACGTGCTCTATAACATATTAAAAATGCAGCTCTACGCCAATACTATTTTGATAAGACCACCCAGGTTGAAGCTTCTGACCTAGGAAAAGTCAAACTTTCAAAGTTAATATTTCGGGCCCGTTTTGAGGGAAAAGATAGTTCGAAACGTGCTCTATAACATATTAAAAATGCAGCTCTACGCCAATACTATTTTGATAAGACCACCCAGGTTGAAGCTTCTGACCTAGGAAAAGTCAAACTTTCAAAGTTAATATTTCGGGCCCGTTTTGAGGGAAAAGATAGTTCGAAACGTGCTCTATAACATATTAAAAATGCAGCTCTACGCCAATACTATTTTGATAAGACCACCCAGGTTGAAGCTTCTGACCTAGGAAAAGTCAAACTTTCAAAGTTAATATTTCGGGCCCGTTTTGAGGGAAAAGATAGTTCGAAACGTGTTCTATAACATATTAAAAATGCAGCTCTACGCCAATACTATTTTGATAAGACCACCCAGGTTGAAGCTTCTGACCTAGGAAAAGTCAAACTTTCAAAGTTAATATTTCGGGCCCGTTTTGAGGGAAAAGATAGTTCGAAACGTGCTCTATAACATATTAAAAATGCAGCTCTACGCCAATACTATTTTGATAAGACCACCCAGGTTGAAGCTTCTGACCTAGGAAAAGTCAAACTTTCAAAGTTAATATTTCGGGCCCGTTTTGAGGGAAAAGATAGTTCGAAACGTGCTCTATAACATATTAAAAATGCAGCTCTACGCCAATACTATTTTGATAAGACCACCCAGGTTGAAGCTTCTGACCTAGGAAAAGTCAAACTTTCAAAGTTAATATTTCGGGCCCGTTTTGAGGGAAAAGATAGTTCGAAACGTGTTCTATAACATATTAAAAATGCAGCTCTACGCCAATACTATTTTGATAAGACCACCCAGGTTGAAGCTTCTGACCTAGGAAAAGTCAAACTTTCAAAGTTAATATTTCGGGCCCGTTTTGAGGGAAAAGATAGTTCGAAACGTGCTCTATAACATATTAAAAATGCAGCTCTACGCCAATACTATTTTGATAAGACCACCCAGGTTGAAGCTTCTGACCTAGGAAAAGTCAAACTTTCAAAGTTAATATTTCGGGCCCGTTTTGAGGGAAAAGATAGTTCGAAACGTGCTCTATAACATATTAAAAATGCAGCTCTACGCCAATACTATTTTGATAAGACCACCGCGGTTGAATTCATTTGTTAGTGAAAAAGTCATCAAAATCATACTTTCACTGATTGCCGTGGACGTAATTTTTGTTCTACACACAACAAAATACATCACAAGGTAGTTCAAAAGATGCTCTATAACATAGTGAGAGATAGTCATGAGAAGCTTATGTCTTGTCAGTTTACTGAGGTTTTCCCCATTTCTAGTACTTTTTCCACTGATTGCCGTGGACGTAATTTTTGTTCTACACACGTGTCAGTTGAACGCAAGATACTCCGAAAGATGCTCTATAACATAGTGAAAGTTGAGTGTCGGTGGAAAATTTTTGTTTTTTGACCCATCCACACCTTGACCTAGATAAAGTGAAATTTCAAAGTTCATATTT
>NW_027184293.1:0-7500 GCF_963966145.1 Tenebrio molitor | reverse complement strand
GTAGCGCGCGTGCAGCCCCGGACATCTAAGGGCATCACAGACCTGTTATTGCTCAATCTCGTGCGGCTAAACGCCGCTTGTCCCTCTAAGAAGTAAGCTGGACGATCCTATCCAGTCACTATTTAGTAGGCTAGAGTCTCGTTCGTTATCGGAATAAACCAGACAAATCGCTCCACCAACTAAGAACGGCCATGCACCACCAACCACCGAATCAAGAAAGAGCTCTCAATCTGTCAATCCTTACGGTGTCCGGGCCGGGTGAGTTTTCCCGTGTTGAGTCAAATTAAGCCGCAGGCTCCACTCCTGGTGGTGCCCTTCCGTCAATTCCTTTAAGTTTCAGCTTTGCAACCATACTTCCCCCGGAACCGGAAGACTTTCGTTTCCGGGAAGCTCCCCGACAGGGCGTAATTACCACTGCCGGATCGCTAGTTGGCATCGTTTACGGTCAGAACTAGGGCGGTATCTGATCGCCTTCGAACCTCTGACTTTCGTTCTTGATTAATGAAGACATTCTTGGCAAATGCTTTCGCAATAGGGCGTCTCGCTGCGGTCCAAGAATTTCACCTCTCACGCAACGGTACGAATGCCCCCGTCTGTCCCTCTTAATCATTAATTCAGTTCAGAAAACCAACAAAACAGAACCAAAGTCCTTTTCTATTATTCCATGCACGAGTATTCAAGCTAACGCTTGTGTTGAGCACTCTAATTTTTTCAAAGTAAACTCGCTAGCCACTGCAAGCAACCCGCGAAGGCCACCTACAGAAAACCAGCAGTGTTAGCCTAGGAGCTTAGTTAACACACAGAGGTGAACCAAGTCCTCAGGCTCAGATCCAACTACGAGCTTTTTAACCGCAGCAATGATGATATACACCTTGAGAGCTGGAATTACCGCGGCTGCTGGCACCAGACTTGCCCTCTCATAGATCCTCGTTAAAGGGTTTAAATTGTACCCATTCCGATAACCGGCCTCAAAGAGAACGGTCTCGTTAGTTGTTGTTACTACCTCCTCGTACTGAGAGTGGGTAATTTGCGCGCCTGCTGCCTTCCTTGGATGTGGTAGCCGTTTCTCAGGCTCCCTCTACGGAGTCGAACCCTGATTCTCCGTTACCCGTTACAACCATGGTAGGCACATAAACTACCATCGAAAGTTGATAAGGCAGATACTTGAAAGACACGTCGCCGGCTCAAGACCATGCGATCAGCTGAGTTATTCAGAGTCAACAAACAAACGACCGAAGCCGATTGGTTTTGTTCTAATAAATGCGCTCGTTCCTTACGGTCAGAGCTTTGGTGCATGTATTAGCTCCAGAATTACCGCAGTTATCCATGTAGGATTGTCAAAATCTAGTAAATTATAGCTGGTATAATTAGCCGTTCGCAGTTTCACGTTTGCACGCTATACTTAGACATGCATGGCTTAATCTTTAACATGAGCATATGACCACTGGCAGGATCAACCAGGTATTTGGCGATAAATGCAACCCGCAAGGGTATACACTACCACCACACTGCTGACAAAATGTCTCAGCATTCACCAACACCACCGTTCACGTCTGTTCCACCACCAGACAACCACCGAACCGTTGCAATTCATCGAAAGCAGCCAGTGTTCACTATACACCGACCTACCGCTACACCGCCCGCACTGGACAGCAGCTGGCATAGGACAATGCATAGATAGAAGCAACGAACCAAAGCTCGCTGCGACCACTGCACCTGCAATCGCCTGTTCATTCCATTTCAATTCTGCGGGCAGCCATATTGCCTACCTCTATGGTAGGTGAACCACTTTTCGCGAACCAAACCCATGGTGGTGAATGAAAAACACCGCACGGACCCATCCATGCATGATCATCACAGAAATAGATGGGAAAGTACCGTCCATTACATTGGAGAATAGTAAACGGACGGGGTGATACCGTCTATTCGTATTTGAAAAAGTAAACGGACGGGGTGATACCGTCTATTCGTTTTTGAAAAAGTAAACGGACGGGGTGATACCGTCTATTCGTTTTTGAAGAAAAATTTTTTTTCAGAAATAATTTTTTTTCAATGTTATAACATTAATTTCATTGAAAAGAGAAAAGAATTTTATGTCTATGAAAGAAACAAAAAAAATTTTCAAAAATACTTTGCAAGGGCAGCCGTGGCCATTACATTTGAGAATAGTAATTGCAAGGGCGCGCCCGTCTATTACATTCGCGAAAACGCAATAGCAAGGGCGCACCCGTCTATTTCAATCGCGCTAACGTAATAGCAAGGGCGCACCCGTCTAATACTTTTTTAAAGAAAATTTTTTTTTCCTTTTTTCAATGTTATAACATTAATTTCATTGAAAAGAGAAAAGAATTTTATGTCTATGAAAGAAACAAAAAAAATTTTCAAAAATACTTTGCAAGGGCAGCCGTGGCCATTACAATCGCGAAAACGCAATAGCAAGGGCGCACCCGTCTATTTCAATCGCGCAACGTAATAGCAAGGGCGCACCCGTCTATTGCAATCGCGAAAAGAAATAGACGGCGCGGCCGTGGCCATTTCTATTGCAAAAAGAAATAGACGGCGCGGCCGTGGCCATTACTATTGCGAAAGGAAATAGCAAGGGCAAGCCCGTCCATTACTTTTTTGAAGAAAATTTTTTTTCAGAATTAACTTTTTTCAATGTTATAACATTAATTTCATTGAAATGAGAAATTTTTTTTATGTCGATGAAACTTCTAACAAAAATTTTTTTTCAAAATAACTTCTCAGTTTCGAAGCTATGAAAAAAGTATTCATGAACATCCCGTGAACATGTTCATGAACATCCCGTGAACATGTTCATGAACATTCCGTGAACATGTTCATGACTTTCAACTTTCATATGATACCGTACTTTGTATGTTTCCATGAATGAGTAATTAGTGATCACCGATGACCCAGAAGTGTGAAGTAATGAGAGATCAAATACTAATGAAGAGACTGCAGAGAAAGAGTATGCCCTCTAAGCAGTTGATCGTAAACTGTTCTCCCTCAACGCACATATCAAGTGGAAAACACTTTATAACGGATATTTCAACATAAATTCGAACCTGAGAAAAGATTTCAATGAGCCGAATTTAACACTTATGTACAAAGAACTTACTTCGCTTACGACCATACCACGTTGAGAACACGCCATCCCGTCCGATCTGGCAAGTTAAGCAACGTTGGGCCTGGTTAGTACTTGGATCGGAGACGGCTTGGGAATCCCAGGTGTTGTAAGCTTTTTATTTTTCATTTTATGACTTTTAAAACTATTTTCATACTGCGATCGAAAAAAAGTTTACTTTGAAAGTTTTTGTGTTAAATAGTGCCAGCTATGTGTCAATATTCCGTTCAAATCGCTTTGAAAATAAGAATTTGTAATTCTCATTTTAAAGTCTTACGGAATATGTATCATATAGGTAATTTTGTTGAAAAGAATTCACTCAATGAAACATGAAACCGTATGTACTTGCCTCGAATATAACACAGATTACGGTAATTGGTGACTGTCGTTGACCTAAGGTGTGAGTGTAAGTGACACATATTTACAAATGACAGCAGACAAATTTCAGTCAGGTTGAGCTCAAATATTATGTTTTTGATGAACACAATAAACTGTTCTATTGTATTACTTTCTCAAAGATTATGTTCACGCAAAACTCGCTAACCCTGCTATTTTTCCTGACTTTGTCAAACTCGCTTCTTCTACGTGACAGCTCTACTATACTTGAAAATATTCTCTGCGGTTTCGGTTTAATTACCCAAGTTTGAGGTATTAATTCGTTTTAGCCCATATACCATGTGGCTTACAAATTTTGGAAAGCACTGTCCTTTGGACGGTGCAAAATATATAAAGTTTCTTTGTAAAAACAAGAAATATTTGAACTTGTAAGTTCAAACTTAACAAAAACTTTAGTCAGTAGTGAATGCAATTGTCAGAGATAGATGCGTTTGTCAGTAGTGGATACATTAGACATGTTTTCGCTGTGAGCGCTAACCCTGCTATTTTCTTTGACTTTCTCAAACATTTGGTTTTACTTTGCGCGCTAACCCTGCTATATTCTTTGACTTTCTCAAACATTAGGTTTTACTTTGCGCGCTAACCCTGCTATTTTCTTTGACTTTCTCAAACATTTGGTTTTACTTTGCGCGCTAACCCTGCTATATTCTTTGACTTTCTCAAACATTAGGTTTTACTTTGCGCGCTAACCCTGCTATTTTCTTTGACTTTCTCAAACATTAGGTTTTACTTTGCGCGCTAACCCTGCTATTTTCTTTGACTTTCTCAAACATTTGGTTTTACTTTGCGCGCTAACCCTGCTATATTCTTTGACTTTCTCAAACATTTGCTGTTCGTTTGCGCGCTAACCCTGCTATATTCTTTGACTTTCTCAAACATTTGCTGTTCGTTTGCGCGCTAACCCTGCTATATTCTTTGAGTTTTTTAATTATTTTATTACCCCATTGGGGCTGCGCCCAACCCGGCATTAGTGCAAGACCGGGCAGACGCTGACGAGAGAGGAGCAAGCCCCTACAACCTCGTCTATTCTCAAAAATCGTTTAATCACGAGTGATCAATTGATCACATATCTATGATTAAATAGATAAGAACAGATACTACACATTGATCTTAGCCAAAAGGCCGAGAAGCGATAAAGATTATCTTTGTCAAATTTATTATAAGCAGAATGTAAAATTTAGAAGTGTTGAGTTTGAAAAAAATGAAGAAACTAGCAGGGTTAGCGAATTCGAAATTGTCAAACTTAATCAATTCACTCGTGTTATATATCATTCGAAAGCTCAATTCATGGAGATTAATATTTTATACATTACGCGTAATCTGACACAAAAAGTTTACCTCTGTGCGTGCGGGCATGGACAAACCGAAACTCCCTAAAATAATGATCTAAGTTCTTGTTCAGAAAACGCTGAAACATATCCTTTAGACATCGAATAGAGTTGAGTGAGGCTTTTGTATCCCGAGACTAGAATCGGCTCTGTTGCTCATTTGAATAATACAGCACAGTATAAAGTAAAAAAGAAAAATATTAAAATTCAACTGATTGCCGTGGACGTAATTTTTGTTCTACACACTTCAAAATACATCACGAGGTAGTTCAAACGATGCTCTACAACATAGTAAAAAATAGTTATGAGGAGCTTTTGTCTTGTCAGTTTACTGAGGTTTTCCCCATTTTTAGTACTGTGTTTTCACCAACTATCGGCTGTAAATGAAATTCCCGCAGCTTCCGGTGAATATAACTCTCGGAATAGTTGTAAATAATCATAGTGAACATCCCTGCAAACTGGCAACAAGAACTGTCACATTCCTTTTTTGACCCATCCACACCTTGACCTAGATAAAGTGAAATTTCAAAGTTCATTATTCGAGCTCATTTAGGGGAACCTGGATTCAGTTTTACGCGCTGAATCCGAAAAAAACAATGCCCAGCTTCCTACTTCAATATTCGCTGAGAAAAATTTATCGATGTTTTTGAGATAATATATACTTTCACTGATTGCCGTGGACGTAATTCTTGCTCTACACACTTGCCAGTAGAACTCAAGATACTTCGAAAGATGCTCTATAACTGAGTGAAAGTTGAGTGTCGCTGGAGAATTTTTGTTTTTTGACCCATCCACACCTTGACCTAGATAAAGTGAAATTTCAAAGTTCATAATTCGAGCTCATTTAGGGAAACCTGGATTCAGTTTTACGCGCTGAATCCGAAAAAAACAATGCCTAGCTTCGTACTTCAATATTCGCTGAGAAAAATTTATCGATGTTTTTGAGAAAATATATACTTTCACTGATTGCCGTGGACGTAATTTTTGTTCTACACACTTGCCAGTAGAACTCAAGATACTTCGAAAGATGCTCTATAACCGAGTGAAAGTTGAGTGTCGGTGGAGAATTTTTTCCTGGGCCCTATTTTAGTTTACCATGCAAAGTACTGTTTGTTCCCGACAAAAGTGATTGCCGTGAGCGTAATTCTAGCTCTACACACAACAAAATACATCACAAGGTAGTTCAAAAGATGCTTTATAACATAGTGAGCAATAGTCATGAGAAACTTTTGTCTTGTCAGTTTACTGAGGTTTTCCCCATTTCCAGTACTGTACACTCAGCAACAAACCATGGAGCAGGAAAAAGCATATCAACATTAATATACTTGTACGGGTTTAACACAGTTAGAACCGCAATTTCAAAATCTAGTCCCTGTCTTTGAGGTTTATTTTTAAAATTTTTTGTTTTTTTTTTAAATGTTTTTTATTCCACAAGTACCGACTCCTAGATAAAGTGAATTTTTCAAAGTTAATATTTCGGGCCCGTTTTGAGGGAAAAGATAGTTCGAAACGTGCTCTATAACATATTAAAAATGCAGCTCTACGCCAATACTATTTTGATAAGACCACCCAGGTTGAAGCTTCTGACCTAGGAAAAGTCAAACTTTCAAAGTTAATATTTCGGGCCCGTTTTGAGGGAAAAGATAGTTCGAAACGTGCTCTATAACATATTAAAAATGCAGCTCTACGCCAATACTATTTTGATAAGACCACCCAGGTTGAAGCTTCTGACCTAGGAAAAGTCAAACTTTCAAAGTTAATATTTCGGGCCCGTTTTGAGGGAAAAGATAGTTCGAAACGTGTTCTATAACATATTAAAAATGCAGCTCTACGCCAATACTATTTTGATAAGACCACCCAGGTTGAAGCTTCTGACCTAGGAAAAGTCAAACTTTCAAAGTTAATATTTCGGGCCCGTTTTGAGGGAAAAGATAGTTCGAAACGTGTTCTATAACATATTAAAAATGCAGCTCTACGCCAATACTATTTTGATAAGACCACCCAGGTTGAAGCTTCTGACCTAGGAAAAGTCAAACTTTCAAAGTTAATATTTCGGGCCCGTTTTGAGGGAAAAGATAGTTCGAAACGTGCTCTATAACATATTAAAAATGCAGCTCTACGCCAATACTATTTTGATAAGACCACCCAGGTTGAAGCTTCTGACCTAGGAAAAGTCAAACTTTCAAAGTTAATATTTCGGGCCCGTTTTGAGGGAAAAGATAGTTCGAAACGTGCTCTATAACATATTAAAAATGCAGCTCTACGCCAATACTATTTTGATAAGACCACCCAGGTTGAAGCTTCTGACCTAGGAAAAGTCAAACTTTCAAAGTTAATATTTCGGGCCCGTTTTGAGGGAAAAGATAGTTCGAAACGTGCTCTATAACATATTAAAAATGCAGCTCTACGCCAATACTATTTTGATAAGACCACCCAGGTTGAAGCTTCTGACCTAGGAAAAGTCAAACTTTCAAAGTTAATATTTCGGGCCCGTTTTGAGGGAAAAGATAGTTCGAAACGTGCTCTATAACATATTAAAAATGCAGCTCTACGCCAATACTATTTTGATAAGACCACCCAGGTTGAAGCTTCTGACCTAGGAAAAGTCAAACTTTCAAAGTTAATATTTCGGGCCCGTTTTGAGGGAAA
>NW_027184292.1:0-14282 GCF_963966145.1 Tenebrio molitor | reverse complement strand
GTGGGAGGCGAGAACCTGTTTCCGCCGGTCAATTTTAAAATTAATAAATTTTCCCTGGATACGTATTCGACTTATCCGGTACGAGTTATTTTTAAATTAACTTAATGGCCCGTTGCTCTTGTTCTTTTTACATTGAATATGCGATGTTTTGGCATCGTTAGCAATAGTACAATACTCACGCATTTTTAATCTAAAATTAACAAAACTTGAATGGATCGGGATTATCACACTTCTGAATTGAAGTTTTCATTCGTTTAAAATATAATTGATAGTAATACGTAATGCGGATTGCCTAAACGTTGCTTCCATCACGTCAACATCACACATTCACGTTCGCCCGTAGAAATGGCGTGATGCACACGAAATCGATCCAAAAAGGCTCATAATATTTGTGTCACGCGAATCTACGTCGAAAACTAGAAAAAAAAAAAATTCAATTCGAATTTCAATAATCGAAACGATGCGTCGTCGATACTAAACGTAGGTAGTAACTAAAGTGTGATCGGGTGCGATAAAAGTGTCCGTCAATAATCATCATCCGACAATCATTTAATAGACGAACGCTAATTTTTGGCACTCACTCGGACGACAGAACCAGTCCAGACGGAAACCGGGGCGCGGGTGGGTGGGTGGTTGTATGTCCGTGAATCTGTCCGGCGCGCGTCAACATTTCAGTTATCGTCGCGAGAGTTAAAACGAAAGGTGGTTAGTGTGAAAGTGACGTTTTTTCGTGGAGACACGTTACGAAGGGTGAGTACCTAATATAATATAAAACCAACCGAAAACCCACAATAGTGCCCCGGTTTATTATCGTGAATAGGTGTTTGGTAAATATTTTCTGTATTCCAACTAGCAAGTCTTTTATCAAAAAACTCCGGCAACATGGCTATTGTGGTATTGTTGATACCACCTAACTGAAGAACTTAGTTAATAACTAAGTCGACGATTTTATCGGGAAATTGAACGGAGAAACAAAAATAGCTCTTAGCGACAGTTGCCTGAAGTCGCAAATAACGGCGATTGACGAAATCACGTTTTTTTTATTTTAATTCCAATGAACAATACACAGGGTCACAATTATCTGTTATGTATTCTATAATGTTTTGCAAAGTAAATAATGTGAGTTGTCATGCGTAATATTAATTAGCTAAGTAATTTTTGCAAGTATTTTATGTCAGATATGCAATGTATAATAACGTAATGTTGCAAAGTATTTTAATTTTTATGCTAGGTAGAGATAATAACTCGACAATAACTCTTCTCTAATGAAAAAAAAAATAGAAAATGATTTAGGAACATAAAAAATCTCATTAAAACAGGAACAATTGAAATTAAAATAAACATAACATTCTGTACTAAAGTACAGTTTTGTTCACTCCTTTTTTCAAAGTCTTCTGTCCTCTCATTTGCACATACTGCTATTCCAAAACAGTGAAATTGTCTGTTTCAGGGAATCCTTAACGTTCCTTGCTAATGTCAACAACGTTTTCGATGAAACAAAGAGTCGGAAAAATGTCGGCTCATTGTATTCAATAACATACGCGACTACAAAACCATCTGTATCATTTGTAGGAATCGCGGTTTTTTCGATGAGAATTCGTTCTAATTTTTTCTTTCTTAAAAAAGCTAAGTAATTTTAATTTCACTAAAGATGAACATTTAGGCTATATGCTGGGTAATGCAAATCCATCAACCATCAACTAGGTTGTTCAGCAGATGTACGATTGTTTATTTGATTTCTTCTTCCGAAGAGTTGTATTCTGGCAAAATAGAAATTTATTCATAACATAACCTCAATCAACTAAATTATTTCGAATACAATAACCACATAACTACAAGTTGGATAGGCATGGGTGCAAAATACCGATAATGCATGAAACCTAATAATAATAATAATGACATAATAAAAGTTAATTAAAAATCGCTGTTTCACGTCTTTTTCTTTTTTGTTCGAGAGTTTTTGTGGTTCTGAAAAGAACCGTTTATAAATGTGTCGAAAACGAAAAACATCTATTTCGAACTGGTGTACTTGGTGACGGCTTTGGTACCTTCGGAGACGGCGTGCTTGGCCAACTCACCGGGCAACAACAGACGCACGGCAGTTTGAATTTCTCTGCTGGTGATCGTCGAACGTTTGTTGTAGTGTGCCAGACGGGAAGCTTCAGCGGCGATACGTTCGAAGATGTCGTTCACGAAACTGTTCATTATGCTCATAGCCTTACTAGAGATACCGGTGTCGGGATGGACTTGTTTCAACACCTTGTAGATGTAGATGGCATAGCTCTCCTTCCTCCTGCGCTTCTTTTTTTTGTCGCTCTTGGAAATGTTCTTCTGAGCTTTCCCGGCCTTCTTGGCTGCCTTACCACTTGTCTTCGGCGGCATTTTTCAATTCAATTCGATTCAACAAACTCGCGAACTGCTCTGACTCGTGTGCGTGCGTTAACTTTGCACCACCACCTTTCTGATAGGTAGTGTGTTCACCAGAACCCCACCTGAAAACGGGCTCCCACCAATCGTCACGTCCTATTCTCCTATCACGGAGGCTATAAATTCGAAGCACAGCTACCAGCTTTTACAATCGACGAGTCCCGTCCGTCAGTTTTATTACTTCTCGTGGTGTCTAACGAACGAACTTAAAATGTCAGGTCGCGGTAAAGGAGGTAAAGTGAAGGGAAAAGCGAAATCCCGTTCGAGCCGTGCCGGTCTCCAGTTTCCGGTGGGTAGGATACATCGTCTTCTCAGAAAAGGAAATTACGCGGAACGCGTCGGTGCAGGAGCTCCCGTCTATTTGGCCGCCGTCATGGAGTACTTAGCCGCCGAAGTTCTAGAATTGGCAGGAAACGCTGCCCGTGACAACAAGAAGACACGTATTATACCGCGTCATCTGCAGCTGGCCATCAGAAACGACGAGGAATTGAACAAACTCCTGTCCGGAGTTACGATCGCCCAAGGCGGTGTCTTACCCAACATTCAGGCCGTACTTTTACCCAAAAAAAACCGAGAAGAAACCTTAAACGAACGATCGATCCATCTCCGTGGCGAAAACTCAAAATATCGGCCCTTCTCAGGGCCACTATAGCTTTTTTTTTTCGTAAAATGACCGATGCATCTTTTCTTTTTGTATTATTATCATTTACGACTGCAATGCCAAAAGGAAAGCAAGGGGTGTTTACGATCTTGGTACATTTATCAGGTAGGTCAGTTAGTAATAATTGTCCGTTGTTTCTCGAAAGAACATCATGTTTCTTTTTTTCCTCTTATTTTTATTTTGTGGTTCTGAAAAGAACCGATTTTGTATTTCGTATTTTATTCTGGTTTTCTCGAACGGTGAAGAGCGCCAGGAAATTAACCTCCGAAACCGTAGAGGGTGCGTCCTTGACGTTTCAAAGCGTAGACGACGTCCATCGCTGTCACGGTTTTACGTTTGGCGTGTTCCGTGTAGGTGACGGCATCTCGGATGACATTTTCCAAGAACACTTTCAGGACTCCGCGAGTTTCTTCGTAGATCAAACCGGAAATACGTTTCACGCCGCCACGACGAGCCAATCTTCTGATAGCGGGTTTCGTGATGCCCTGGTTGTTGTCACGCAGGACTTTGCGATGACGCTTCGCTCCTCCTTTTCCCAATCCTTTGCCTCCTTTACCGCGACCGGTCATCTTTTCAGATTATTTCAACTGACACAAAATACCTGCACACCTCGTCCCTAGGAAGTCAACTACCGCAAAATTTCAACTAACGGAGCCTTATATAGATTCAACGGTTCACCATCGACCAATCGACGAAGTCAGCCGTTGACTTTGTTCACGTATAAAAGTACAATTTAATATGGCGGAATTTTTAGTACCCGTTTACCTTTCGACGCGTGCACGTCTAACGATCGTCAGAGTCGATTTTAATAATTGTCAGTTTTGTTTTTCATTCGTTTCATTCGAAATGGCCAGGACCAAGCAGACCGCACGCAAGTCCACCGGAGGAAAAGCCCCCAGGAAACAACTGGCTACCAAAGCGGCCAGGAAAAGCGCTCCCGCCACTGGCGGCGTCAAGAAGCCCCACCGTTACAGACCTGGTACCGTGGCTCTGCGTGAGATCCGTCGTTACCAGAAAAGTACCGAGTTGCTCATCCGCAAGCTTCCCTTTCAACGTTTGGTGAGGGAGATCGCTCAGGATTTCAAAACCGATTTGCGCTTCCAAAGCTCCGCCGTGATGGCCCTCCAGGAAGCGAGCGAAGCTTACTTGGTCGGTCTGTTCGAGGACACGAATTTGTGCGCCATCCACGCCAAACGTGTAACCATCATGCCAAAGGACATCCAACTTGCCAGACGTATTCGGGGTGAACGCGCTTAAATTTTTCCACATCGTGTTTCGGAAGAACAACACGAAACACGAATTTTATAACAAAAAAATCGGTTCTTTTCAGAACCTCAAACTTTACAGGCAAAAAAAAAAATATATCGCCCTTCAACCGGAAATGAATAAAATAAAAATGTCAATAATCGGTCGGTCCTCTCGATTCGGGTTGGGTTGCGGTCGTTCGTAAAATTTTATTGCATCCTGTCATCACCTACCTGCCAGCTGATGCTATCTATTTTATTTGGTTTCGCCGTAAGGATAGTTTTATTTCTTTTTTCGTCGTAGATTATCGTGTGGCCCTGAAAAGGGCCATTTGTGCGTGCCCCGTTGCCGGTAGTACGATGATGACGTCGGAACGAGGCACAGCCGAACGAACATGAGTCGAGTATCCATCCACGTTTCTCACTTTTTCCTCTTCGGCGAAGCGGCCTTTTTCACCTTGACAGGAATGGCTTTGGCTGTCTTGGGTTTGGGTGCTTTGGGTTTTTTAGTCGGACCAGCCTTGTTAGATTTCTTCGCTTTGGAAGGCGATCGGGGTTTCGGGGCGGCTCTAGTTTTCTTTTCTGCCGAGGAGGCGGCCGATTTCTTGGCTTTCGCTGCGGCGGCGGAGGCAGCGACGGCGCTCTTCTTTTCGGCAGCAGTCTTCTTCGCTTTGGGGGAGGCTTGTTTTTTGGCTGTCTTCGAGGAAGCCTTGTCGGAAGTCGTCGCGACGGCGGTACGTTTGGCGGATGATTTTTTCGTCTTGGATGCGGCGGACGAAGCGGGTTTCCTCTTGTCGGAGGCGGAGGCGACTTTGGCACCACCGGAGGTGGACGAGGCGAGCTTGAACGAACCCGACGCGCCCTTACCTTTCGTCTGAACCAGAGATCCCGACGCCACGGCGCCTTTCAGATATTTCTTGATGAAAGGGGCGACCTTTTCGGCGTCGACTTTGTAATTTGCGGCGACGAACTTCTTGATGGCCTGAAGAGACGATCCTCCGCGTTCCTTGAGTCCCTTGATGGCGTTGTTTACCATCTCGGATGTCGGAGGATGGGACGGTTTCGCCCTGGGATTTTTCGCTTTTTTCTCTTTCTTCGCGTGGGATTGAGGGGTGGCAGCGGAACCGGTGGTGACCGATGATGCTGTTTGATTTTCGACGTCGGCCATCTTTCACGTTAAAACGTTAAAAGTTAATAATAATTATTGAAAAAACACTTGCTCACACACGTACACTTCGAGCACCTCGTGAACGAGAATTGAACAAAAAAATTTTCTAAGTCTTTATAAAATAGTCGCCACTGCGGACGGAAGACTGAACGCGCACCGCGTCCGCCGTCGAAGAAATCAGGCCTCGGAATCGTTGCCCGCGTGATGGCATCGTCCTCTTTCCTCGATCACCATCGCCACCGTGTGATCAAGCTGGCCGAACTCGGTTTCCGAAGTTTCCCTGGAGATAGCGAAGTTCGTCTCGGAACGTCGGTGGGTTTCGAATCAGGTACACGCCCCTCCAACCACCAGCCCTAAATCCGGGTCGTCACGGTTTCGATTCGGGACCGACGGTTTACGTCGGCGGTGCGGGGTAGACGCGTCGATTCCGGGAATCCATATTTCGTTCGCCGAAATATTGGTCCATCTCTTCCCGGAATACCGCGCCACCTTCTCGATTTTACGACATCTTCGCGTCGCCAAACGCTTCCGAAACGGTCGAAGCACAGAAAGGACCTGGTGTTCGAACCGAGGCAATTCCGACAACAGGATGCCGCGAACCGCCTCTCCGACGTTCAGGTCGATCGTTTTCGGCGGAAGTTGAAACGGGACGAGTCGACGACGGGTCCCGTTGCCGTCCGGACCCTTCGGGACGGCCGAAAGTCCGTCGAGAGGATCATCCGAAAGGAGACGGTCTTCATCGTCCGACCGATGCCGCACCTACGAGTTTTCCGATATTTTCTTCGACGGATCTTCAGGTTTTCTTCCTTTCTTCCGTCTTTCTCTCTTCGTAATTTCGTGTCCGACCTGCGTCGTCCGAAGTCGGGGTGAAGATCGAAGAAAAAACGCCAAAAATAACAACTCGTCAGCCACGCACACCGCGTTCGAATGTCTAACGGTCCAACTTGGATTTTCGAAGATCGCCGAATCCGAGGGACGATAAATAATAATAATAATAATAATAATGGTAATAAATAATAATGTTAATAATAATAATAATGATATGATGATTATAACGATAATTATTATAGATAGGTAAATAGAAACACAGGTCTCCTCTCGAAAATCGGAACTTCCTGATATTACTTACATATTTCGGTCGATCCAAATGTGGGAATCTCGTCGTCGTCGGAGCAAGCAGCGCGGTAGGTGGGGTGAAATTCTGGATTTTCCACCGCCGCCGGCGGTCGAAAAATGTGCGACGCGGGAGATCGCCAGTCCGTCTAGTAGTCTCTCTTGTCGTTAGAGCGTGACGTGGTGGTTGTTGTGGGATTTCCCGTTAGTTCGGTCCGACGTCGGTCGTCAGAGGGTAAGTGCATACGGAAACGAAACGCATCGCGTTTTGATGTTCATATTCGTGCATCGGAATGTTAAAAGCAATATATTTTACACCAACGATCACACCTAAACACCACGGCAACGGCCATACCACGTTGAAAAGCACCGGTTCTCGTCCGATCACCGAAGTTAAGCAACGTCGGGCGCGGTCAGTACTTGGATGGGTGACCGCTTGGGAACACCGCGTGCCGTTGCCCCCCAACACTTTTTGTTTTTTTTTTGAAATCCATAGCAACCACCGAACCGATTTGTTTTTCGTGCAGGTATTCGGAAACATGCACAGACCCGTATAATGTAGATTCATAGCTTTAAGTACTAGATAATTAAGAAAACAATTTTTTTTGTCGATTAATTGTAAACAATTGCAGAATAAAAACTCGTCAAACGGTAAAGGTTGTCGTTCGATCACCGAAGGTAAGCCACGCGGGCAGCGGTCAGCACTTGGACGGGTGACCGGTTCATTATATTCCTTCCGTGAGTTTAACAAAGATAACATATGCAAATGTCGTAAGTGCGACGAGGAAGACGGCGATCTTTTAATGTAAAAAAAATATATATTAGGTTACGCGTACATGCCACTTTGACTGCTGCTTTATTTTTTTGGTTTTTAAATAATTAGAGATCTGAATTCAACATATCAGTTCTATGTTATAATGGACAGACAATGTTGTATTCTTGGCCCCTAACACGTTAAGACCAACATAAAAACTAGAATAACTTACCATTCGTTAAACGTTAAACAATTTCGAACCACGTTTTTTTGAGCTCGAACAAACTCATAACACAACACTCATTTATTAGTCACTGGACCATTGTAAAACGAGAAGAGAGAAAAACCATGCGAAACTATTTTTAAAACGAAGAGAATAAAGGTTTTAAATGGTAGGGCTGTATGACAGACTTGTCAATTATCGTGGGGGGTACGGCTGAGATTTATGACGAAATCGAGCGGCGCCGGCGGTCGGTCACTTTCACGAAAGAGGTCTAAACACGGGTCGTTTACGATACCCTCTGGTTACTAGAAAAGTTCTAGACAGATGTTTGTCGGCTTTTCGAGGTATTTATTTGTGAGTCCAAAGACTCAATGGAGTAATATCGGACTGAAATTCCAAGATTTTGCTGTGTAATCCAAAAAACTATGTTCCTCGTAACATTTAACGATGTGTTAATTCAACTATTATTTTAATTTTTCGTATACGTATTTATACTAAAAAGTACAGCGCTTCCAACAGTGAATTGTGAATTGAAAATGTTTCAAAGAAAGATCGATAGTTTTGAAAAAAATTACATATTAATAAATTTAGATAGATTTAGAAGTATACATTGCACTTACTTTTCAAAATTATTGTACTTCTGATTTGGTTGAAATAACATAATATGTAGCAGTCATAGTCTTGTGTACATTGCAGTCGCGGCTGGTGTTGGGTAAAACCTTTATTTTTTAGGGGGTCATTACCCAAATGACCTCATGGACCAGCCGTTCCTGTTAGGTTTTATATATCAAATTGATTCGTCTGTCTTTTTCATCATGCCTTCGAAAAGCGAGCTCCTGTTTCGCCAAAGTAACTGTGACGTCAATTAAATACGATAAAATTCGGGTTTTTCCGAACTTATTGTGAGTGAGAGCAGTGAGAGCATCTTCTTTTCGTATCCCACCTCCACCCGGCGGCAGTAGTTGCAGTGCTTATCAACATAATTACCGGCGTCTCGCCTCCACATTTTGACTTTTTTGTGTTTTATGTGTTCTCTAAGTCCAAAATTTTTAAATTTTTAAAAAGAGATTGCGGTACTATTCCTGTTGCTGAAATTATAATAATATATTTATTAATTTTTGTATTATATGTCTGTGTTATATTGTGTGAATTTGGAACAGCTATATCTAAAAGATATGCTTGCTTTTGTTGTTTATTTAAAATAATAATGTCTGGTCTGTTATGCTGAATGTGAATGTCAGTTAAAACTGTGCGATCAAAATATAATTTGTAATTGTCATTTTCTAAACAACTTTCTGGTTTATAAATGTAATGTGGTTGTGTATCCTTTAATAAATTGAATTTAACTGCTAAATTCATGTGTATAATTTTTGCGAATATATCATGACGTTTTTTATATTCGCTGTGAGCCAAAACGGTGCAAGATCTTGTATTGCAAATATAAAACCCTCAGCTCTTTAAAATATCTCCCATGTAAAGACTTTTGTTTTATATTTGCTATAGTGTCATATCACGAGCTCTATTGAGAAAATAATTTTTTAGTGAAGCAATTTGATTGTGTTGTAGAATTTCTAGATTTTGAAAAAACCCCTACCACCATTTTCGCGTGGTAAATTAAATCTTTCAACAGCAGATTTGGGGTGATGTTTACAAAATTTTGTAAAGAGAACTCTAGTTTGAATATTTATATTCTTTAAATTAGTTTTGGACCATTTTATAACACCAAAAGAATAGATTTAATTTGATTTGATTGATTAATACCTAAATATTTATAAAATTCTCCTTTATTTAAATTTTTAATGATTTCTCCTTCTTTAGTTATATATTCTAAATTTTCGTAATGACCACGACATATTGATTGATTTTCAGTTATTGTTAAGTTTTATGTCATCCATATAAAGAAGGTGATTTAATTTTAATATTAATTTTATAAATTTTAAGAATTTTAATTAACCATGAATGTGGTACTGAATCATAGGCTTTTTTGTAGTCTATGAATTGTTGTTGCATTATTTTCCAAACGTTTGAGACTTAAAATATTCGTCAAATGTTCTTCTTTTTTTAAATCAGAATACCCTGACAAATCCGAACATTTTGTTTTGCGGTAGATAAAAGTAAACATGGGCCAAGACAGAATATTAATATTCGGTGTGGAATTTTCCTGCGTTCTTGTTCATTTCTATCGAAGTGCTCACGAAAAGTTGTGAATATCAACACTTTGTAATTGTCGTAGTGAAAAATAAAAAAGATAGCTATGGGGCACAACTTATTTCGCACTTCATTAGAAAAGTAACAGTATTAAAATAAAAAAATATTTTCTAAATTCGAACGTTAGGTTCTATCCTGACCAGCCGCCAATTAGTGGTATTATTTTATTTTTTGCTGTTTTCCACAATAGTTATTTTTATATTAAATCATTGATTCAAAAAATTGAAATTAAAAATTCAAATTTTTGAAGGAACTCTGAAGTTTCAATGCAGTGACCATGTTGCTAGGTAACTAATAAAAAACAGTGCGTGAAATGAAAAACAGAAATAGTCGTATGCGTTTTGTATGGTTTCTATGGTTTCGATCTTACTAACAATGCAATGAAAATGACCCACTTCAGGCACAGATAACTATGCGTGAATTTCAATTTTTTGAATCAATTATATAAAAACAAAATTGATTTGGCGGCCGCTACACAAAAGTGGTGGGAGGCGAGAACCTGTTTCCGCCGGTCAATTTTAAAATTAATAAATTTTCCCTGGATACGTATTCGACTTATCCGGTACGAGTTATTTTTAAATTAACTTAATGGCCCGTTGCTCTTGTTCTTTTTACATTGAATATGCGATGTTTTGGCATCGTTAGCAATAGTACAATACTCACGCATTTTTAATCTAAAATTAACAAAACTTGAATGGATCGGGATTATCACACTTCTGAATTGAAGTTTTCATTCGTTTAAAATATAATTGATAGTAATACGTAATGCGGATTGCCTAAACGTTGCTTCCATCACGTCAACATCACACATTCACGTTCGCCCGTAGAAATGGCGTGATGCACACGAAATCGATCCAAAAAGGCTCATAATATTTGTGTCACGCGAATCTACGTCGAAAACTAGAAAAAAAAAAAAATTCAATTCGAATTTCAATAATCGAAACGATGCGTCGTCGATACTAAACGTAGGTAGTAACTAAAGTGTGATCGGGTGCGATAAAAGTGTCCGTCAATAATCATCATCCGACAATCATTTTAATAGACGAACGCTAATTTTTGGCACTCACTCGGACGACAGAACCAGTCCAGACGGAAACCGGGGCGCGGGTGGGTGGGTGGTTGTATGTCCGTGAATCTGTCCGGCCGCGCGTCAACATTTCAGTTATCGTCGCGAGAGTTAAAACGAAAGGTGGTTAGTGTGAAAGTGACGTTTTTTCGTGGAGACACGTTACGAAGGGTGAGTACCTAATATAATATAAAACCAACCGAAAACCCACAATAGTGCCCCGGTTTATTATCGTGAATAGGTGTTTGGTAAATATTTTCTGTATTCCAACTAGCAAGTCTTTTATCAAAAAACTCGGCAACATGGCTATTGTGGTATTGTTGATACCACCTAACTGAAGAACTTAGTTAATAACTAAGTCGACGATTTTATCGGGAAATTGAACGGAGAAACAAAAATAGCTCTTAGCGACAGTTGCCTGAAGTCGCAAATAACGGCGATTGACGAAATCACGTTTTTTTTATTTTAATTCCAATAAACAATACACAGGGTCACAATTATCTGTTATGTATTCTATAATGTTTTGCAAAGTAAATAATGTGAGTTGTCATGCGTAATATTAATTAGCTAAGTAATTTTTGCAAGTATTTTATGTCAGATATGCAATGTATAATAACGTAATGTTGCAAAGTATTTTAATTTTTATGCTAGGTAGAGATAATAACTCGACAATAACTCTTCTCTAATGAAAAAAAAAATAGAAAATGATTTAGGAACATAAAAAATCTCATTAAAACAGGAACAATTGAAATTAAAATAAACATAACATTCTGTACTAAAGTACAGTTTTGTTCACTCCTTTTTTCAAAGTCTTCTGTCCTCTCATTTGCACATACTGCTATTCCAAAACAGTGAAATTGTCTGTTTCAGGGAATCCTTAACGTTCCTTGCTAATGTCAACAACGTTTTCGATGAAACAAAGAGTCGGAAAAATGTCGGCTCATTGTATTCAATAACATACGCGACTACAAAACCATCTGTATCATTTGTAGGAATCGCGGTTTTTTCGATGAGAATTCGTTCTAATTTTTTCTTTCTTAAAAAAGCTAAGTAATTTTAATTTCACTAAAGATGAACATTTAGGCTATATGCTGGGTAATGCAAATCCATCAACCATCAACTAGGTTGTTCAGCAGATGTACGATTGTTTATTTGATTTCTTCTTCCGAAGAGTTGTATTCTGGCAAAATAGAAATTTATTCATAACATAACCTCAATCAACTAAATTATTTCGAATACAATAACCACATAACTACAAGTTGGATAGGCATGGGTGCAAAATACCGATAATGCATGAAACCTAATAATAATAATAATGACATAATAAAAGTTAATTAAAAATCGCTGTTTCACGTCTTTTTCTTTTTTTGTTCGAGAGTTTTTGTGGTTCTGAAAAGAACCGTTTATAAATGTGTCGAAAACGAAAAACATCTATTTCGAACTGGTGTACTTGGTGACGGCTTTGGTACCTTCGGAGACGGCGTGCTTGGCCAACTCACCGGGCAACAACAGACGCACGGCAGTTTGAATTTCTCTGCTGGTGATCGTCGAACGTTTGTTGTAGTGTGCCAGACGGGAAGCTTCAGCGGCGATACGTTCGAAGATGTCGTTCACGAAACTGTTCATTATGCTCATAGCCTTACTAGAGATACCGGTGTCGGGATGGACTTGTTTCAACACCTTGTAGATGTAGATGGCATAGCTCTCCTTCCTCCTGCGCTTCTTTTTTTGTCGCTCTTGGAAATGTTCTTCTGAGCTTTCCCGGCCTTCTTGGCTGCCTTACCACCTTGTCTTCGGCGGCATTTTTCAATTCAATTCGATTCAACAAACTCGCGAACTGCTCTGACTCGTGTGCGTGCGTTAACTTTGCACCACCACCTTTCTGATAGGTAGTGTGTTCACCAGAACCCCACCTGAAAACGGGCTCCCACCAATCGTCACGTCCTATTCTCCTATCACGGAGGCTATAAATTCGAAGCACAGCTACCAGCTTTTACAATCGACGAGTCCCGTCCGTCAGTTTTATTACTTCTCGTGGTGTCTAACGAACGAACTTAAAATGTCAGGTCGCGGTAAAGGAGGTAAAGTGAAGGGAAAAGCGAAATCCCGTTCGAGCCGTGCCGGGTCTCCAGTTTCCGGTGGGTAGGATACATCGTCTTCTCAGAAAAGGAAATTACGCGGAACGCGTCGGTGCAGGAGCTCCCGTCTATTTGGCCGCCGTCATGGAGTACTTAGCCGCCGAAGTTCTAGAATTGGCAGGAAACGCTGCCCGTGACAACAAGAAGACACGTATTATACCGCGTCATCTGCAGCTGGCCATCAGAAACGACGAGGAATTGAACAAACTCCTGTCCGGAGTTACGATCGCCCAAGGCGGTGTCTTACCCAACATTCAGGCCGTACTTTTACCCAAAAAAACCGAGAAGAAACCTTAAACGAACGATCGATCCATCTCCGTGGCGAAAACTCAAAATATCGGCCCTTCTCAGGGCCACTATAGCTTTTTTTTTTCGTAAAATGACCGATGCATCTTTTCTTTTTGTATTATTATCATTTACGACTGCAATGCCAAAAGGAAAGCAAGGGGTGTTTACGATCTTGGTACATTTATCAGGTAGTCAGTTAGTAATAATTGTCCGTTGTTTCTCGAAAGAACATCATGTTTCTTTTTTTTCCTCTTATTTTTATTTTGTGGTTCTGAAAAGAACCGATTTTGTATTTCGTATTTTATTCTGGTTTTCTCGAACGGTGAAGAGCGCCAGGAAATTAACCTCCGAAACCGTAGAGGGTGCGTCCTTGACGTTTCAAAGCGTAGACGACGTCCATCGCTGTCACGGTTTTACGTTTGGCGTGTTCCGTGTAGGTGACGGCATCTCGGATGACATTTTCCAAGAACACTTTCAGGACTCCGCGAGTTTCTTCGTAGATCAAACCGGAAATACGTTTCACGCCGCCACGACGAGCCAATCTTCTGATAGCGGGTTTCGTGATGCCCTGGATGTTGTCACGCAGGACTTTGCGATGACGCTTCGCTCCTCCTTTTCCCAATCCTTTGCCTCCTTTACCGCGACCGGTCATCTTTTCAGATTATTTCAACTGACACAAAATACCTGCACACCTCGTCCCTAGGAAGTCAACTACCGCAAAATTTCAACTAACGGAGGCCTTATATAGATTCAACGGTTCACCATCGACCAATCGACGAAGTCAGCCGTTGACTTTGTTCACGTATAAAAGTACAATTTAATATGGCGGAATTTTTAGTACCCGTTTACCTTTCGACGCGTGCACGTCTAACGATCGTCAGAGTCGATTTTAATAATTGTCAGTTTTGTTTTTCATTCGTTTCATTCGAAATGGCCAGGACCAAGCAGACCGCACGCAAGTCCACCGGAGGAAAAAGCCCCCAGGAAACAAC
>NW_027184291.1:0-14333 GCF_963966145.1 Tenebrio molitor | reverse complement strand
ATGAAGACCGTCTCCTTTCGGATGATCCTCTCGACGGACTTTCGGCCGTCCCGAAGGGTCCGGACGGCAACGGGACCCGTCGTCGACTCGTCCCGTTTCAACTTCCGCCGAAAACGATCGACCTGAACGTCGGAGAGGCGGTTCGCGGCATCCTGTTGTCGGAATTGCCTCGGTTCGAACACCAGGTCCTTTCTGTGCTTCGACCGTTTCGGAAGCGTTTGGCGACGCGAAGATGTCGTAAAATCGAGAAGGTGGCGCGTATTCCGGGAAGAGATGGACCAATATTTCGGCGAACGAAATATGGATTCCCGGAATCGACGCGTCTACCCCGCACCGCCGACGTAAACCGTCGGTCCCGAATCGAAACCGTGACGACCCGGATTTAGGGCTGGTGGTTGGAGGGGCGTGTACCTGATTCGAAACCCACCGACGTTCCGAGACGAACTTCGCTATCTCCAGGGAAACTTCGGAAACCGAGTTCGGCCAGCTTGATCACACGGTGGCGATGGTGATCGAGGAAAGAGGACGATGCCATCACGCGGGCAACGATTCCGAGGCCTGCAATTTCTTCGACGGCGGACGCGGTGCGCGTTCAGTCTTCCGTCCGCAGTGGCGACTATTTTATAAAGACTTAGAAAATTTTTTTGTTCAATTCTCGTTCACGAGGTGCTCGAAGTGTACGTGTGTGAGCAAGTGTTTTTTCAATAATTATTATTAACTTTTAACGTTTTAACGTGAAAGATGGCCGACGTCGAAAATCAAACAGCATCATCGGTCACCACCGGTTCCGCTGCCACCCCTCAATCCCACGCGAAGAAAGAGAAAAAAGCGAAAAATCCCAGGGCGAAACCGTCCCATCCTCCGACATCCGAGATGGTAAACAACGCCATCAAGGGACTCAAGGAACGCGGAGGATCGTCTCTTCAGGCCATCAAGAAGTTCGTCGCCGCAAATTACAAAGTCGACGCCGAAAAGGTCGCCCCTTTCATCAAGAAATATCTGAAAGGCGCCGTGGCGTCGGGATCTCTGGTTCAGACGAAAGGTAAGGGCGCGTCGGGTTCGTTCAAGCTCGCCTCGTCCACCTCCGGTGGTGCCAAAGTCGCCTCCGCCTCCGACAAGAGGAAACCCGCTTCGTCCGCCGCATCCAAGACGAAAAAATCATCCGCCAAACGTACCGCCGTCGCGACGACTTCCGACAAGGCTTCCTCGAAGACAGCCAAAAAACAAGCCTCCCCCAAAGCGAAGAAGACTGCTGCCGAAAAGAAGAGCGCCGTCGCTGCCTCCGCCGCCGCAGCGAAAGCCAAGAAATCGGCCGCCTCCTCGGCAGAAAAGAAAACTAGAGCCGCCCCGAAACCCCGATCGCCTTCCAAAGCGAAGAAATCTAACAAGGCTGGTCCGACTAAAAAACCCAAAGCACCCAAACCCAAGACAGCCAAAGCCATTCCTGTCAAGGTGAAAAAGGCCGCTTCGCCGAAGAGGAAAAAGTGAGAAACGTGGATGGATACTCGACTCATGTTCGTTCGGCTGTGCCTCGTTCCGACGTCATCATCGTACTACCGGCAACGGGGCACGCACAAATGGCCCTTTTCAGGGCCACACGATAATCTACGACGAAAAAAAGAAATAAAACTATCCTTACGGCGAAACCAAATAAAATAGATAGCATCAGCTGGCAGGTAGGTGATGACAGGATGCAATAAAATTTTACGAACGACCGCAACCCAACCCGAATCGAGAGGACCGACCGATTATTGACATTTTTATTTTATTCATTTCCGGTTGAAGGGCGATATATTTTTTTTTTTGCCTGTAAAGTTTGAGGTTCTGAAAAGAACCGATTTTTTTGTTATAAAATTCGTGTTTCGTGTTGTTCTTCCGAAACACGATGTGGAAAAATTTAAGCGCGTTCACCCCGAATACGTCTGGCAAGTTGGATGTCCTTTGGCATGATGGTTACACGTTTGGCGTGGATGGCGCACAAATTCGTGTCCTCGAACAGACCGACCAAGTAAGCTTCGCTCGCTTCCTGGAGGGCCATCACGGCGGAGCTTTGGAAGCGCAAATCGGTTTTGAAATCCTGAGCGATCTCCCTCACCAAACGTTGAAAGGGAAGCTTGCGGATGAGCAACTCGGTACTTTTCTGGTAACGACGGATCTCACGCAGAGCCACGGTACCAGGTCTGTAACGGTGGGGCTTCTTGACGCCGCCAGTGGCGGGAGCGCTTTTCCTGGCCGCTTTGGTAGCCAGTTGTTTCCTGGGGGCTTTTCCTCCGGTGGACTTGCGTGCGGTCTGCTTGGTCCTGGCCATTTCGAATGAAACGAATGAAAAACAAAACTGACAATTATTAAAATCGACTCTGACGATCGTTAGACGTGCACGCGTCGAAAGGTAAACGGGTACTAAAAATTCCGCCATATTAAATTGTACTTTTATACGTGAACAAAGTCAACGGCTGACTTCGTCGATTGGTCGATGGTGAACCGTTGAATCTATATAAGGCTCCGTTAGTTGAAATTTTGCGGTAGTTGACTTCCTAGGGACGAGGTGTGCAGGTATTTTGTGTCAGTTGAAATAATCTGAAAAGATGACCGGTCGCGGTAAAGGAGGCAAAGGATTGGGAAAAGGAGGAGCGAAGCGTCATCGCAAAGTCCTGCGTGACAACATCCAGGGCATCACGAAACCCGCTATCAGAAGATTGGCTCGTCGTGGCGGCGTGAAACGTATTTCCGGTTTGATCTACGAAGAAACTCGCGGAGTCCTGAAAGTGTTCTTGGAAAATGTCATCCGAGATGCCGTCACCTACACGGAACACGCCAAACGTAAAACCGTGACAGCGATGGACGTCGTCTACGCTTTGAAACGTCAAGGACGCACCCTCTACGGTTTCGGAGGTTAATTTCCTGGCGCTCTTCACCGTTCGAGAAAACCAGAATAAAATACGAAATACAAAATCGGTTCTTTTCAGAACCACAAAATAAAAATAAGAGGAAAAAAAAGAAACATGATGTTCTTTCGAGAAACAACGGACAATTATTACTAACTGACTACCTGATAAATGTACCAAGATCGTAAACACCCCTTGCTTTCCTTTTGGCATTGCAGTCGTAAATGATAATAATACAAAAAGAAAAGATGCATCGGTCATTTTACGAAAAAAAAAAGCTATAGTGGCCCTGAGAAGGGCCGATATTTTGAGTTTTCGCCACGGAGATGGATCGATCGTTCGTTTAAGGTTTCTTCTCGGTTTTTTTGGGTAAAAGTACGGCCTGAATGTTGGGTAAGACACCGCCTTGGGCGATCGTAACTCCGGACAGGAGTTTGTTCAATTCCTCGTCGTTTCTGATGGCCAGCTGCAGATGACGCGGTATAATACGTGTCTTCTTGTTGTCACGGGCAGCGTTTCCTGCCAATTCTAGAACTTCGGCGGCTAAGTACTCCATGACGGCGGCCAAATAGACGGGAGCTCCTGCACCGACGCGTTCCGCGTAATTTCCTTTTCTGAGAAGACGATGTATCCTACCCACCGGAAACTGGAGACCGGCACGGCTCGAACGGGATTTCGCTTTTCCCTTCACTTTACCTCCTTTACCGCGACCTGACATTTTAAGTTCGTTCGTTAGACACCACGAGAAGTAATAAAACTGACGGACGGGACTCGTCGATTGTAAAAGCTGGTAGCTGTGCTTCGAATTTATAGCCTCCGTGATAGGAGAATAGGACGTGACGATTGGTGGGAGCCCGTTTTCAGGTGGGGTTCTGGTGAACACAACTACCTATCAGAAAGGTGGTGGTGCAAAGTTAACGCACGCACACGAGTCAGAGCAGTTCGCGAGTTTGTTGAATCGAATTGAATTGAAAAATGCCGCCGAAGACAAGTGGTAAGGCAGCCAAGAAGGCCGGGAAAGCTCAGAAGAACATTTCCAAGAGCGACAAAAAAAAGAAGCGCAGGAGGAAGGAGAGCTATGCCATCTACATCTACAAGGTGTTGAAACAAGTCCATCCCGACACCGGTATCTCTAGTAAGGCTATGAGCATAATGAACAGTTTCGTGAACGACATCTTCGAACGTATCGCCGCTGAAGCTTCCCGTCTGGCACACTACAACAAACGTTCGACGATCACCAGCAGAGAAATTCAAACTGCCGTGCGTCTGTTGTTGCCCGGTGAGTTGGCCAAGCACGCCGTCTCCGAAGGTACCAAAGCCGTCACCAAGTACACCAGTTCGAAATAGATGTTTTTCGTTTTCGACACATTTATAAACGGTTCTTTTCAGAACCACAAAAACTCTCGAACAAAAAAGAAAAAGACGTGAAACAGCGATTTTTAATTAACTTTTATTATGTCATTATTATTATTATTAGGTTTCATGCATTATCGGTATTTTGCACCCATGCCTATCCAACTTGTAGTTATGTGGTTATTGTATTCGAAATAATTTAGTTGATTGAGGTTATGTTATGAATAAATTTCTATTTTGCCAGAATACAACTCTTCGGAAGAAGAAATCAAATAAACAATCGTACATCTGCTGAACAACCTAGTTGATGGTTGATGGATTTGCATTACCCAGCATATAGCCTAAATGTTCATCTTTAGTGAAATTAAAATTACTTAGCTTTTTTAAGAAAGAAAAAATTAGAACGAATTCTCATCGAAAAAACCGCGATTCCTACAAATGATACAGATGGTTTTGTAGTCGCGTATGTTATTGAATACAATGAGCCGACATTTTTCCGACTCTTTGTTTCATCGAAAACGTTGTTGACATTAGCAAGGAACGTTAAGGATTCCCTGAAACAGACAATTTCACTGTTTTGGAATAGCAGTATGTGCAAATGAGAGGACAGAAGACTTTGAAAAAAGGAGTGAACAAAACTGTACTTTAGTACAGAATGTTATGTTTATTTTAATTTCAATTGTTCCTGTTTTAATGAGATTTTTTATGTTCCTAAATCATTTTCTATTTTTTTTTTCATTAGAGAAGAGTTATTGTCGAGTTATTATCTCTACCTAGCATAAAAATTAAAATACTTTGCAACATTACGTTATTATACATTGCATATCTGACATAAAATACTTGCAAAAATTACTTAGCTAATTAATATTACGCATGACAACTCACATTATTTACTTTGCAAAACATTATAGAATACATAACAGATAATTGTGACCCTGTGTATTGTTCATTGGAATTAAAATAAAAAAAACGTGATTTCGTCAATCGCCGTTATTTGCGACTTCAGGCAACTGTCGCTAAGAGCTATTTTTGTTTCTCCGTTCAATTTCCCGATAAAATCGTCGACTTAGTTATTAACTAAGTTCTTCAGTTAGGTGGTATCAACAATACCACAATAGCCATGTTGCCGGAGTTTTTTGATAAAAGACTTGCTAGTTGGAATACAGAAAATATTTACCAAACACCTATTCACGATAATAAACCGGGGCACTATTGTGGGTTTTCGGTTGGTTTTATATTATATTAGGTACTCACCCTTCGTAACGTGTCTCCACGAAAAAACGTCACTTTCACACTAACCACCTTTCGTTTTAACTCTCGCGACGATAACTGAAATGTTGACGCGCGCCGGACAGATTCACGGACATACAACCACCCACCCACCCCGCGCCCCGGTTTCCGTCTGGACTGGTTCTGTCGTCCGAGTGAGTGCCAAAAATTAGCGTTCGTCTATTAAATGATTGTCGGATGATGATTATTGACGGACACTTTTATCGCACCCGATCACACTTTAGTTACTACCTACGTTTAGTATCGACGACGCATCGTTTCGATTATTGAAATTCGAATTGAATTTTTTTTTTTTCTAGTTTTCGACGTAGATTCGCGTGACACAAATATTATGAGCCTTTTTGGATCGATTTCGTGTGCATCACGCCATTTCTACGGGCGAACGTGAATGTGTGATGTTGACGTGATGGAAGCAACGTTTAGGCAATCCGCATTACGTATTACTATCAATTATATTTTAAACGAATGAAAACTTCAATTCAGAAGTGTGATAATCCCGATCCATTCAAGTTTTGTTAATTTTAGATTAAAAATGCGTGAGTATTGTACTATTGCTAACGATGCCAAAACATCGCATATTCAATGTAAAAAGAACAAGAGCAACGGGCCATTAAGTTAATTTAAAAATAACTCGTACCGGATAAGTCGAATACGTATCCAGGGAAAATTTATTAATTTTAAAATTGACCGGCGGAAACAGGTTCTCGCCTCCCACCACTTTTGTGTAGCGGCCGCCAAATCAATTTTGTTTTTATATAATTGATTCAAAAAATTGAAATTCACGCATAGTTATCTGTGCCTGAAGTGGGTCATTTTCATTGCATTGTTAGTAAGATCGAAACCATAGAAACCATACAAAACGCATACGACTATTTCTGTTTTTCATTTCACGCACTGTTTTTTATTAGTTACCTAGCAACATGGTCACTGCATTGAAACTTCAGAGTTCCTTCAAAAATTTGAATTTTTAATTTCAATTTTTTGAATCAATGATTTAATATAAAAATAACTATTGTGGAAAACAGCAAAAAATAAAATAATACCACTAATTGGCGGCTGGTCAGGATAGACCTAACGTTCGAAATTTAGAAAAATATTTTTTTTATTTTAATACTGTTACTTTTCTAATGAAGTGCGAAATAAGTTGTGCCCCATAGCTATCTTTTTTATTTTTCACTACGACAATTACAAAGTGTTGATATTCACAACTTTTCGTGAGCACTTCGATAGAAATGAACAAGAACGCAGGAAAATTCCACACCGAATATTAATATTCTGTCTTGGCCCATGTTTACTTTTATCTACCGCAAAACAAAATGTTCGGATTTGTCAGGGGTATTCTGATTTAAAAAAAGAAGAACATTTGACGAATATTTTAAGTCTCAAACGTTTGGAAAATAATGCAACAACAATTCATAGACTACAAAAAAGCCTATGATTCAGTACCACATTCATGGTTAATTAAAATTCTTAAAATTTATAAAATTAATATTAAATTAAATCACCTTCTTTATATGGATGACATAAAACTTAACAATAACTGAAAATCAATCAATATGTCGTGGTCATTACGAAAATTTAGAATATATAACTAAAGAAGGAGAAATCATTAAAAATTTAAATAAAGGAGAATTTTATAAATATTTAGGTATTAATCAATCAAATCAAATTAAATCTATTCTTTTGGTGTTATAAAATGGTCCAAAACTAATTTAAAGAATATAAATATTCAAACTAGAGTTCTCTTTACAAAATTTTGTAAACATCACCCCAAATCTGCTGTTGAAAGATTTAATTTACCACGCGAAAATGGTGGTAGGGGTTTTTCAAATCTAGAAATTCTACAACACAATCAAATTGCTTCACTAAAAAATTATTTTCTCAATAGAGCTCGTGATATGACACTATAGCAAATATAAAACAAAAGTCTTTACATGGGAGATATTTTAAAGAGCTGAGGGTTTTATATTTGCAATACAAGATCTTGCACCGTTTTGGCTCACAGCGAATATAAAAAACGTCATGATATATTCGCAAAAATTATACACATGAATTTAGCAGTTAAATTCAATTTATTAAAGGATACACAACCACATTACATTTATAAACCAGAAAGTTGTTTAGAAAATGACAATTACAAATTATATTTTGATCGCACAGTTTTAACTGACATTCACATTCAGCATAACAGACCAGACATTATTATTTTAAATAAACAACAAAAGCAAGCATATCTTTTAGATATAGCTGTTCCAAATTCACACAATATAACACAGACATATAATACAAAAATTAATAAATATATTATTATAATTTCAGCAACAGGAATAGTACCGCAATCTCTTTTTAAAAATTTAAAAATTTTGGACTTAGAGAACACATAAAACACAAAAAAGTCAAAATGTGGAGGCGAGACGCCGGTAATTATGTTGATAAGCACTGCACTACTGCCGCCGGGTGGAGGTGGGATACGAAAAGAAGATGCTCTCACTGCTCTCACTCACAATAAGTTCGGAAAAACCGAATTTTATTATCGTATTTAATTGACGTCACAGTTACTTTGGCGAAACAGGAGCTCGCTTTTCGAAGGCATGATGAAAAAGACAGACGAATCAATTTGATATATAAAACCTAACAGGAACGGCTGGTCCATGAGGTCATTTGGGTAATGACCCCCTAAAAAATAAAGGTTTTACCCAACACCAGCCGCGACTGCAATGTACACAAGACTATGACTGCTACATATTATGTTATTTCAACCAAATCAGAAGTACAATAATTTTGAAAAGTAAGTGCAATGTATACTTCTAAATCTATCTAAATTTATTAATATGTAATTTTTTTCAAAACTATCGATCTTTCTTTGAAACATTTTCAATTCACAATTCACTGTTGGAAGCGCTGTACTTTTTAGTATAAATACGTATACGAAAAATTAAAATAATAGTTGAATTAACACATCGTTAAATGTTACGAGGAACATAGTTTTTTGGATTACACAGCAAAATCTTGGAATTTCAGTCCGATATTACTCCATTGAGTCTTTGGACTCACAAATAAATACCTCGAAAAGCCGACAAACATCTGTCTAGAACTTTTCTAGTAACCAGAGGGTATCGTAAACGACCCGTGTTTAGACCTCTTTCGTGAAAGTGACCGACCGCCGGCGCCGCTCGATTTCGTCATAAATCTCAGCCGTACCCCCCACGATAATTGACAAGTCTGTCATACAGCCCTACCATTTAAAACCTTTATTCTCTTCGTTTTAAAAATAGTTTCGCATGGTTTTTCTCTCTTCTCGTTTTACAATGGTCCAGTGACTAATAAATGAGTGTTGTGTTATGAGTTTGTTCGAGCTCAAAAAAACGTGGTTCGAAATTGTTTAACGTTTAACGAATGGTAAGTTATTCTAGTTTTTATGTTGGTCTTAACGTGTTAGGGGCCAAGAATACAACATTGTCTGTCCATTATAACATAGAACTGATATGTTGAATTCAGATCTCTAATTATTTAAAAACCAAAAAAATAAAGCAGCAGTCAAAGTGGCATGTACGCGTAACCTAATATATATTTTTTTTACATTAAAAGATCGCCGTCTTCCTCGTCGCACTTACGACATTTGCATATGTTATCTTTGTTAAACTCACGGAAGGAATATAATGAACCGGTCACCCGTCCAAGTGCTGACCGCTGCCCGCGTGGCTTACCTTCGGTGATCGAACGACAACCTTTACCGTTTGACGAGTTTTTATTCTGCAATTGTTTACAATTAATCGACAAAAAAAATTGTTTTCTTAATTATCTAGTACTTAAAGCTATGAATCTACATTATACGGGTCTGTGCATGTTTCCGAATACCTGCACGAAAAACAAATCGGTTCGGTGGTTGCTATGGATTTCAAAAAAAAACAAAAAGTGTTGGGGGGCAACGGCACGCGGTGTTCCCAAGCGGTCACCCATCCAAGTACTGACCGCGCCCGACGTTGCTTAACTTCGGTGATCGGACGAGAACCGGTGCTTTTCAACGTGGTATGGCCGTTGCCGTGGTGTTTAGGTGTGATCGTTGGTGTAAAATATATTGCTTTTAACATTCCGATGCACGAATATGAACATCAAAACGCGATGCGTTTCGTTTCCGTATGCACTTACCCTCTGACGACCGACGTCGGACCGAACTAACGGGAAATCCCACAACAACCACCACGTCACGCTCTAACGACAAGAGAGACTACTAGACGGACTGGCGATCTCCCGCGTCGCACATTTTTCGACCCCGGCGGCGGTGGAAAATCCAGAATTTCACCCCACCTACCGCGCTGCTTGCTCCGACGACGACGAGATTCCCACATTTGGATCGACCGAAATATGTAAGTAATATCAGGAAGTTCCGATTTTCGAGAGGAGACCTGTGTTTCTATTTACCTATCTATAATAATTATCGTTATAATCATCATATCATTATTATTATTATTAACATTATTATTTATTACCATTATTATTATTATTATTATTATTTATCGTCCCTCGGATTCGGCGATCTTCGAAAATCCAAGTTGGACCGTTAGACATTCGAACGCGGTGTGCGTGGCTGACGAGTTGTTATTTTTGGCGTTTTTTCTTCGATCTTCACCCCGACTTCGGACGACGCAGGTCGGACACGAAATTACGAAGAGAGAAAGACGGAAGAAAGGAAGAAAACCTGAAGATCCGTCGAAGAAAATATCGGAAAACTCGTAGGTGCGGCATCGGTCGGACGATGAAGACCGTCTCCTTTCGGATGATCCTCTCGACGGACTTTCGGCCGTCCCGAAGGGTCCGGACGGCAACGGGACCCGTCGTCGACTCGTCCCGTTTCAACTTCCGCCGAAAACGATCGACCTGAACGTCGGAGAGGCGGTTCGCGGCATCCTGTTGTCGGAATTGCCTCGGTTCGAACACCAGGTCCTTTCTGTGCTTCGACCGTTTCGGAAGCGTTTGGCGACGCGAAGATGTCGTAAAATCGAGAAGGTGGCGCGGTATTCCGGGAAGAGATGGACCAATATTTCGGCGAACGAAATATGGATTCCCGGAATCGACGCGTCTACCCCGCACCGCCGACGTAAACCGTCGGTCCCGAATCGAAACCGTGACGACCCGGATTTAGGGCTGGTGGTTGGAGGGGCGTGTACCTGATTCGAAACCCACCGACGTTCCGAGACGAACTTCGCTATCTCCAGGGAAACTTCGGAAACCGAGTTCGGCCAGCTTGATCACACGGTGGCGATGGTGATCGAGGAAAGAGGACGATGCCATCACGCGGGCAACGATTCCGAGGCCTGCAATTTCTTCGACGGCGGACGCGGTGCGCGTTCAGTCTTCCGTCCGCAGTGGCGACTATTTTATAAAGACTTAGAAAATTTTTTTGTTCAATTCTCGTTCACGAGGTGCTCGAAGTGTACGTGTGTGAGCAAGTGTTTTTTCAATAATTATTATTAACTTTTAACGTTTTAACGTGAAAGATGGCCGACGTCGAAAATCAAACAGCATCATCGGTCACCACCGGTTCCGCTGCCACCCCTCAATCCCACGCGAAGAAAGAGAAAAAAGCGAAAAATCCCAGGGCGAAACCGTCCCATCCTCCGACATCCGAGATGGTAAACAACGCCATCAAGGGACTCAAGGAACGCGGAGGATCGTCTCTTCAGGCCATCAAGAAGTTCGTCGCCGCAAATTACAAAGTCGACGCCGAAAAGGTCGCCCCTTTCATCAAGAAATATCTGAAAGGCGCCGTGGCGTCGGGATCTCTGGTTCAGACGAAAGGTAAGGGCGCGTCGGGTTCGTTCAAGCTCGCCTCGTCCACCTCCGGTGGTGCCAAAGTCGCCTCCGCCTCCGACAAGAGGAAACCCGCTTCGTCCGCCGCATCCAAGACGAAAAAATCATCCGCCAAACGTACCGCCGTCGCGACGACTTCCGACAAGGCTTCCTCGAAGACAGCCAAAAAACAAGCCTCCCCCAAAGCGAAGAAGACTGCTGCCGAAAAGAAGAGCGCCGTCGCTGCCTCCGCCGCCGCAGCGAAAGCCAAGAAATCGGCCGCCTCCTCGGCAGAAAAGAAAACTAGAGCCGCCCCGAAACCCCGATCGCCTTCCAAAGCGAAGAAATCTAACAAGGCTGGTCCGACTAAAAAACCCAAAGCACCCAAACCCAAGACAGCCAAAGCCATTCCTGTCAAGGTGAAAAAGGCCGCTTCGCCGAAGAGGAAAAAGTGAGAAACGTGGATGGATACTCGACTCATGTTCGTTCGGCTGTGCCTCGTTCCGACGTCATCATCGTACTACCGGCAACGGGGCACGCACAAATGGCCCTTTTCAGGGCCACACGATAATCTACGACGAAAAAAAGAAATAAAACTATCCTTACGGCGAAACCAAATAAAATAGATAGCATCAGCTGGCAGGTAGGTGATGACAGGATGCAATAAAATTTTACGAACGACCGCAACCCAACCCGAATCGAGAGGACCGACCGATTATTGACATTTTTATTTTATTCATTTCCGGTTGAAGGGCGATATATTTTTTTTTTTGCCTGTAAAGTTTGAGGTTCTGAAAAGAACCGATTTTTTTGTTATAAAATTCGTGTTTCGTGTTGTTGTTCTTCCGAAACACGATGTGGAAAAATTTAAGCGCGTTCACCCCGAATACGTCTGGCAAGTTGGATGTCCTTTGGCATGATGGTTACACGTTTGGCGTGGATGGCGCACAAATTCGTGTCCTCGAACAGACCGACCAAGTAAGCTTCGCTCGCTTCCTGGAGGGCCATCACGGCGGAGCTTTGGAAGCGCAAATCGGTTTTGAAATCCTGAGCGATCTCCCTCACCAAACGTTGAAAGGGAAGCTTGCGGATGAGCAACTCGGTACTTTTCTGGTAACGACGGATCTCACGCAGAGCCACGGTACCAGGTCTGTAACGGTGGGGCTTCTTGACGCCGCCAGTGGCGGGAGCGCTTTTCCTGGCCGCTTTGGTAGCCAGTTGTTTCCTGGGGGCTTTTCCTCCGGTGGACTTGCGTGCGGTCTGCTTGGTCCTGGCCATTTCGAATGAAACGAATGAAAAACAAAACTGACAATTATTAAAATCGACTCTGACGATCGTTAGACGTGCACGCGTCGAAAGGTAAACGGGTACTAAAAATTCCGCCATATTAAATTGTACTTTTATACGTGAACAAAGTCAACGGCTGACTTCGTCGATTGGTCGATGGTGAACCGTTGAATCTATATAAGGCTCCGTTAGTTGAAATTTTGCGGTAGTTGACTTCCTAGGGACGAGGTGTGCAGGTATTTTGTGTCAGTTGAAATAATCTGAAAAGATGACCGGTCGCGGTAAAGGAGGCAAAGGATTGGGAAAAGGAGGAGCGAAGCGTCATCGCAAAGTCCTGCGTGACAACATCCAGGGCATCACGAAACCCGCTATCAGAAGATTGGCTCGTCGTGGCGGCGTGAAACGTATTTCCGGTTTGATCTACGAAGAAACTCGCGGAGTCCTGAAAGTGTTCTTGGAAAATGTCATCCGAGATGCCGTCACCTACACGGAACACGCCAAACGTAAAACCGTGACAGCGATGGACGTCGTCTACGCTTTGAAACGTCAAGGACGCACCCTCTACGGTTTCGGAGGTTAATTTCCTGGCGCTCTTCACCGTTCGAGAAAACCAGAATAAAATACGAAATACAAAATCGGTTCTTTTCAGAACCACAAAATAAAAATAAGAGGAAAAAAAAGAAACATGATGTTCTTTCGAGAAACAACGGACAATTATTACTAACTGACTACCTGATAAATGTACCAAGATCGTAAACACCCCTTGCTTTCCTTTTGGCATTGCAGTCGTAAATGATAATAATACAAAAAGAAAAGATGCATCGGTCATTTTACGAAAAAAAAAAGCTATAGTGGCCCTGAGAAGGGCCGATATTTTGAGTTTTCGCCACGGAGATGGATCGATCGTTCGTTTAAGGTTTCTTCTCGGTTTTTTTGGGTAAAAGTACGGCCTGAATGTTGGGTAAGACACCGCCTTGGGCGATCGTAACTCCGGACAGGAGTTTGTTCAATTCCTCGTCGTTTCTGATGGCCAGCTGCAGATGACGCGGTATAATACGTGTCTTCTTGTTGTCACGGGCAGCGTTTCCTGCCAATTCTAGAACTTCGGCGGCTAAGTACTCCATGACGGCGGCCAAATAGACGGGAGCTCCTGCACCGACGCGTTCCGCGTAATTTCCTTTTCTGAGAAGACGATGTATCCTACCCACCGGAAACTGGAGACCGGCACGGCTCGAACGGGATTTCGCTTTTCCCTTCACTTTACCTCCTTTACCGCGACCTGACATTTTAAGTTCGTTCGTTAGACACCACGAGAAGTAATAAAACTGACGGACGGGACTCGTCGATTGTAAAAGCTGGTAGCTGTGCTTCGAATTTATAGCCTCCGTGATAGGAGAATAGGACGTGACGATTGGTGGGAGCCCGTTTTCAGGTGGGGTTCTGGTGAACACACTACCTATCAGAAAGGTGGTGGTGCAAAGTTAACGCACGCACACGAGTCAGAGCAGTTCGCGAGTTTGTTGAATCGAATTGAATTGAAAAATGCCGCCGAAGACAAGTGGTAAGGCAGCCAAGAAGGCCGGGAAAGCTCAGAAGAACATTTCCAAGAGCGACAAAAAAAAGAAGCGCAGGAGGAAGGAGAGCTATGCCATCTACATCTACAAGGTGTTGAAACAAGTCCATCCCGACACCGGTATCTCTAGTAAGGCTATGAGCATAATGAACAGT
>NW_027184290.1:0-14394 GCF_963966145.1 Tenebrio molitor | reverse complement strand
CCAAAATCGTGGAGAAGGTGTTAATGAGGAGGCTGAACAGGATCGCAAAACAACATGATATGGAAAAGACCACCCAAGCAGGATTTAGAAAGAACCACAACACGACAATCCAACTGGTACGAGTAATAAATGACATAACATCAGAATTCAACAAGAGCAAGACCACGGCGATGACACTCATAGACCTCGAAAAAGCCTTCGATTCGATGTGGATCAACGGCCTCATTAAGAAAATGAACGACGGCGGCATAGACCCGAACTTTACAAGACTAATTCACAGCTACCTCTCAAAAAGAACAATAAAAGTAAAGGTCAACAGCACAATATCAACACCTAGAACGATCGACAGCGGCGTACCCCAGGGATCAGTCCTAGGGCCCATTCTTTTTAATCTGTACACGCACGACATCCCAGATTTCCAAAAAACAAAAACAGCCCTGTATGCAGACGACATGGCCACCTACGCGCACTCGTACTACGCGCAGGCGGCCCTGACACAGAACCAAATACACGTGAGAATGCTGGAGAAGTACTACACGAGATGGAAGCTGAAGATAAACGAATCAAAAACCGAAAACATCATCTTCGCAAGGAAGAGGACAAACATCAAACTAATAACGAAACTCAAAGTAGGCGACCATACGATACCACCGAAAGACACCGTAAAGTATTTGGGCCTCCAGCTGGATGCCCGCCTGAACCTAAAGAGGCATATCAAGACGGCCACAACCAAGGGCAACGCGGCAATCCGCATCCTGTACCCGCTGCTGAACAGGAACAGTGGAATGTCGCAAGAAAACAAAACACTGCTGTACAAACAAGTAATAAGACCAATAATAACGTATGGGGCCCCAATACTGAGTCACATTTCGAACTACACGATGCAGCCCCTGGAGGTTCTGCAGAACAAATGCATGAGGCTCGCCACCGGCGCGCCAAGATACACTAGAATTACAGACCTGAGGGAGAGGACCGGCCTGCCATCCATCCGCGAGCACATAACGGCCACAGCAGAAAGATTTTTTAGGAGAAACCGCAACCACCCGCTGATCGCCAGCACGATGCAACTAAGCAAGCAAACACATAAACTACTGCACCACGACATAGACATGACATCCGACAAGCCCAAACACGGGCACAAAAGAAAATGAAGTTACTTCACAACTGTATATACTGTACATATCTTAGAATAGGTCAGAGTAGGTTACTATAAGCTAGGCTAGCGTAGGGCACAACTAAGCAGCAGGGTACCAACCTGCATTTATCTGTAAATATGTATAGCTAGTTGTAATTGTATATATCCTAGTCATTAGTTAGCTTTAAGTCAGAGGACCAAGTTGCGGGGTTTCGCTTTTTTCCCCGATAAGATAATTGATGCACAAAGCAGAAGAAATTGGGATAAATTCCTCATCGCACACATAAAATTGTTAATGACCATACTGGTCAGAAAACTGAATATACTTAGGGCTCGAATAGGAACCTAGCTTGTAACATGTATATACTCTGTAACTCACCAATCAAATCGTAATAAAGCTCTTTTCAATTTCAATTTCAATTTCGTCCGATCACCGAAGTTAAGCAACGTCGGGCGCGGTCAGTACTTGGATGGGTGACCGCTTGGGAACACCGCGTGCCGTTGCCCCCCAACACTTTTTGTTTTTTTTTGAAATCCATAGCAACCACCGAACCGATTTGTTTTTCGTGCAGGTATTCGGAAACATGCACAGACCCGTATAATGTAGATTCATAGCTTTAAGTACTAGATAATTAAGAAAACAATTTTTTTTGTCGATTAATTGTAAACAATTGCAGAATAAAAACTCGTCAAACGGTAAAGGTTGTCGTTCGATCACCGAAGGTAAGCCACGCGGGCAGCGGTCAGCACTTGGACGGGTGACCGGTTCATTATATTCCTTCCGTGAGTTTAACAAAGATAACATATGCAAATGTCGTAAGTGCGACGAGGAAGACGGCGATCTTTTAATGTAAAAAAAATATATATTAGGTTACGCGTACATGCCACTTTGACTGCTGCTTTATTTTTTTGGTTTTTAAATAATTAGAGATCTGAATTCAACATATCAGTTCTATGTTATAATGGACAGACAATGTTGTATTCTTGGCCCCTAACACGTTAAGACCAACATAAAAACTAGAATAACTTACCATTCGTTAAACGTTAAACAATTTCGAACCACGTTTTTTTGAGCTCGAACAAACTCATAACACAACACTCATTTATTAGTCACTGGACCATTGTAAAACGAGAAGAGAGAAAAACCATGCGAAACTATTTTTAAAACGAAGAGAATAAAGGTTTTAAATGGTAGGGCTGTATGACAGACTTGTCAATTATCGTGGGGGGTACGGCTGAGATTTATGACGAAATCGAGCGGCGCCGGCGGTCGGTCACTTTCACGAAAGAGGTCTAAACACGGGTCGTTTACGATACCCTCTGGTTACTAGAAAAGTTCTAGACAGATGTTTGTCGGCTTTTCGAGGTATTTATTTGTGAGTCCAAAGACTCAATGGAGTAATATCGGACTGAAATTCCAAGATTTTGCTGTGTAATCCAAAAAACTATGTTCCTCGTAACATTTAACGATGTGTTAATTCAACTATTATTTTAATTTTTCGTATACGTATTTATACTAAAAAGTACAGCGCTTCCAACAGTGAATTGTGAATTGAAAATGTTTCAAAGAAAGATCGATAGTTTTGAAAAAAATTACATATTAATAAATTTAGATAGATTTAGAAGTATACATTGCACTTACTTTTCAAAATTATTGTACTTCTGATTTGGTTGAAATAACATAATATGTAGCAGTCATAGTCTTGTGTACATTGCAGTCGCGGCTGGTGTTGGGTAAAACCTTTATTTTTTAGGGGGTCATTACCCAAATGACCTCATGGACCAGCCGTTCCTGTTAGGTTTTATATATCAAATTGATTCGTCTGTCTTTTTCATCATGCCTTCGAAAAGCGAGCTCCTGTTTCGCCAAAGTAACTGTGACGTCAATTAAATACGATAATAAAATTCGGTTTTTCCGAACTTATTGTGAGTGAGAGCAGTGAGAGCATCTTCTTTTCGTATCCCACCTCCACCCGGCGGCAGTAGTGCAGTGCTTATCAACATAATTACCGGCGTCTCGCCTCCACATTTTGACTTTTTTGTGTTTTATGTGTTCTCTAAGTCCAAAATTTTTAAATTTTTAAAAAGAGATTGCGGTACTATTCCTGTTGCTGAAATTATAATAATATATTTATTAATTTTTGTATTATATGTCTGTGTTATATTGTGTGAATTTGGAACAGCTATATCTAAAAGATATGCTTGCTTTTGTTGTTTATTTAAAATAATAATGTCTGGTCTGTTATGCTGAATGTGAATGTCAGTTAAAACTGTGCGATCAAAATATAATTTGTAATTGTCATTTTCTAAACAACTTTCTGGTTTATAAATGTAATGTGGTTGTGTATCCTTTAATAAATTGAATTTAACTGCTAAATTCATGTGTATAATTTTTGCGAATATATCATGACGTTTTTTATATTCGCTGTGAGCCAAAACGGTGCAAGATCTTGTATTGCAAATATAAAACCCTCAGCTCTTTAAAATATCTCCCATGTAAAGACTTTTGTTTTATATTTGCTATAGTGTCATATCACGAGCTCTATTGAGAAAATAATTTTTTAGTGAAGCAATTTGATTGTGTTGTAGAATTTCTAGATTTGAAAAACCCCTACCACCATTTTCGCGTGGTAAATTAAATCTTTCAACAGCAGATTTGGGGTGATGTTTACAAAATTTTGTAAAGAGAACTCTAGTTTGAATATTTATATTCTTTAAATTAGTTTTGGACCATTTTATAACACCAAAAGAATAGATTTAATTTGATTTGATTGATTAATACCTAAATATTTATAAAATTCTCCTTTATTTAAATTTTTAATGATTTCTCCTTCTTTAGTTATATATTCTAAATTTTCGTAATGACCACGACATATTGATTGATTTTCAGTTATTGTTAAGTTTTATGTCATCCATATAAAGAAGGTGATTTAATTTAATATTAATTTTATAAATTTTAAGAATTTTAATTAACCATGAATGTGGTACTGAATCATAGGCTTTTTTGTAGTCTATGAATTGTTGTTGCATTATTTTCCAAACGTTTGAGACTTAAAATATTCGTCAAATGTTCTTCTTTTTTTAAATCAGAATACCCCTGACAAATCCGAACATTTTGTTTTGCGGTAGATAAAAGTAAACATGGGCCAAGACAGAATATTAATATTCGGTGTGGAATTTTCCTGCGTTCTTGTTCATTTCTATCGAAGTGCTCACGAAAAGTTGTGAATATCAACACTTTGTAATTGTCGTAGTGAAAAATAAAAAAGATAGCTATGGGGCACAACTTATTTCGCACTTCATTAGAAAAGTAACAGTATTAAAATAAAAAAAATATTTTTCTAAATTTCGAACGTTAGGTCTATCCTGACCAGCCGCCAATTAGTGGTATTATTTTATTTTTTGCTGTTTTCCACAATAGTTATTTTTATATTAAATCATTGATTCAAAAAATTGAAATTAAAAATTCAAATTTTTGAAGGAACTCTGAAGTTTCAATGCAGTGACCATGTTGCTAGGTAACTAATAAAAAACAGTGCGTGAAATGAAAAACAGAAATAGTCGTATGCGTTTTGTATGGTTTCTATGGTTTCGATCTTACTAACAATGCAATGAAAATGACCCACTTCAGGCACAGATAACTATGCGTGAATTTCAATTTTTTGAATCAATTATATAAAAACAAAATTGATTTGGCGGCCGCTACACAAAAGTGGTGGGAGGCGAGAACCTGTTTCCGCCGGTCAATTTTAAAATTAATAAATTTTCCCTGGATACGTATTCGACTTATCCGGTACGAGTTATTTTTAAATTAACTTAATGGCCCGTTGCTCTTGTTCTTTTTACATTGAATATGCGATGTTTTGGCATCGTTAGCAATAGTACAATACTCACGCATTTTTAATCTAAAATTAACAAAACTTGAATGGATCGGGATTATCACACTTCTGAATTGAAGTTTTCATTCGTTTAAAATATAATTGATAGTAATACGTAATGCGGATTGCCTAAACGTTGCTTCCATCACGTCAACATCACACATTCACGTTCGCCCGTAGAAATGGCGTGATGCACACGAAATCGATCCAAAAAGGCTCATAATATTTGTGTCACGCGAATCTACGTCGAAAACTAGAAAAAAAAAAAATTCAATTCGAATTTCAATAATCGAAACGATGCGTCGTCGATACTAAACGTAGGTAGTAACTAAAGTGTGATCGGGTGCGATAAAAGTGTCCGTCAATAATCATCATCCGACAATCATTTAATAGACGAACGCTAATTTTTGGCACTCACTCGGACGACAGAACCAGTCCAGACGGAAACCGGGGCGCGGGGTGGGTGGGTGGTTGTATGTCCGTGAATCTGTCCGGCGCGCGTCAACATTTCAGTTATCGTCGCGAGAGTTAAAACGAAAGGTGGTTAGTGTGAAAGTGACGTTTTTTCGTGGAGACACGTTACGAAGGGTGAGTACCTAATATAATATAAAACCAACCGAAAACCCACAATAGTGCCCCGGTTTATTATCGTGAATAGGTGTTTGGTAAATATTTTCTGTATTCCAACTAGCAAGTCTTTTATCAAAAAACTCCGGCAACATGGCTATTGTGGTATTGTTGATACCACCTAACTGAAGAACTTAGTTAATAACTAAGTCGACGATTTTATCGGGAAATTGAACGGAGAAACAAAAATAGCTCTTAGCGACAGTTGCCTGAAGTCGCAAATAACGGCGATTGACGAAATCACGTTTTTTTTATTTTAATTCCAATGAACAATACACAGGGTCACAATTATCTGTTATGTATTCTATAATGTTTTGCAAAGTAAATAATGTGAGTTGTCATGCGTAATATTAATTAGCTAAGTAATTTTTGCAAGTATTTTATGTCAGATATGCAATGTATAATAACGTAATGTTGCAAAGTATTTTAATTTTTATGCTAGGTAGAGATAATAACTCGACAATAACTCTTCTCTAATGAAAAAAAAAATAGAAAATGATTTAGGAACATAAAAAATCTCATTAAAACAGGAACAATTGAAATTAAAATAAACATAACATTCTGTACTAAAGTACAGTTTTGTTCACTCCTTTTTTCAAAGTCTTCTGTCCTCTCATTTGCACATACTGCTATTCCAAAACAGTGAAATTGTCTGTTTCAGGGAATCCTTAACGTTCCTTGCTAATGTCAACAACGTTTTCGATGAAACAAAGAGTCGGAAAAATGTCGGCTCATTGTATTCAATAACATACGCGACTACAAAACCATCTGTATCATTTGTAGGAATCGCGGTTTTTTCGATGAGAATTCGTTCTAATTTTTTCTTTCTTAAAAAAGCTAAGTAATTTTAATTTCACTAAAGATGAACATTTAGGCTATATGCTGGGTAATGCAAATCCATCAACCATCAACTAGGTTGTTCAGCAGATGTACGATTGTTTATTTGATTTCTTCTTCCGAAGAGTTGTATTCTGGCAAAATAGAAATTTATTCATAACATAACCTCAATCAACTAAATTATTTCGAATACAATAACCACATAACTACAAGTTGGATAGGCATGGGTGCAAAATACCGATAATGCATGAAACCTAATAATAATAATAATGACATAATAAAAGTTAATTAAAAATCGCTGTTTCACGTCTTTTTCTTTTTTGTTCGAGAGTTTTTGTGGTTCTGAAAAGAACCGTTTATAAATGTGTCGAAAACGAAAAACATCTATTTCGAACTGGTGTACTTGGTGACGGCTTTGGTACCTTCGGAGACGGCGTGCTTGGCCAACTCACCGGGCAACAACAGACGCACGGCAGTTTGAATTTCTCTGCTGGTGATCGTCGAACGTTTGTTGTAGTGTGCCAGACGGGAAGCTTCAGCGGCGATACGTTCGAAGATGTCGTTCACGAAACTGTTCATTATGCTCATAGCCTTACTAGAGATACCGGTGTCGGGATGGACTTGTTTCAACACCTTGTAGATGTAGATGGCATAGCTCTCCTTCCTCCTGCGCTTCTTTTTTTTGTCGCTCTTGGAAATGTTCTTCTGAGCTTTCCCGGCCTTCTTGGCTGCCTTACCACTTGTCTTCGGCGGCATTTTTCAATTCAATTCGATTCAACAAACTCGCGAACTGCTCTGACTCGTGTGCGTGCGTTAAACTAATAATTTGTCTGACCTTTAGGAGTGCGAGTCCGGGACTCATCTTTCTCCGATCTGAATAGCAGGCGCCTACACATTGGTTGGTAGGGCTGATCAACAGACTTGTCAAGTATCGGGTTACCGTACCCCCTAGCTGATCAGCCTCCAGTTGCGAATCCAGCAGGTCGGGAGTACGGTGGGGAAAAATTTTGAGAAATACAAAAAATCGCGCGCGAGTGGGGGGTGCGGCTGTGGACCGACTTTAGACGTCGACGGAATGCTCCCGCTTGTGCGTTACAACGAGGTCAAAAAACCACAGTAAAAAACCCCTCGTCGGAGCCGAAGAAGAAATGGGGGAACGCTCGAGAAAATCGATATAGAAGAAACTATAAAAATTAACCCGGTTTGAAATACGCATTACCTGGTCCTCTGGAACTGGAGTCGGCCCTGGCATGGAATCTGAAACATACTCGGAAATGATTGGTTATTAATTGTTACAGAGCTGCGCTTGTCCGCGGAGATCTGCAATAAAAACATCGGAAAAACTTCGCGAGTGACAGGAAGTGGTGATGTCACTTCAGTCCTGTCGGAGGAGCACACATTTTGGCCGCGGATGGCGGTATGCTACATTTTCGTCGTAGTTGACGGCTTCGCGCACGAGGGGGTTTGGGTGGTTAGCCGCATTCTCAAAGAATTTCCCTGCAACATCTTGCCGGAACTCCCTGATGGTGGGAAGATTTGCTTCCCGATGGAGTTGAGCGTTTCTGACGAACCACGGCGCGTTGAAGGCGGCCCGGAGGAATTTGTTCTGTACGACTTGCAGTTTCTGGAGTTGCGTGTGAGCCACGTTACCCCAGACCGCGACGCTGTACATCATTGCCGGTCTGATTATCGTTCGGTAGATCGTTATTTTGTTCTTTGTGGACAGCTTGCTTCGCCGGCAAACCAGCGAATTAAGCTTTCCACGAACAGCCTGGGCGCGAGTTTTCGCGTGCTCGACTTGAGCGTTGAATCGGAGGTGATTGTCGAATTTGATTCCGAGATATTTGACCTCGGTTTTCCACGGGATGACGCGGTTGAACATGACAATTCGGCCGGCCGGGCGGTGAAGCCGCCGGGTGAACAGTATCGCACTGCTCTTTTCTGGATTTACGTCGATTCGCCATAGGCGGAACCACGCTTCCAGACTTTCAACAGCGTTTTGTAGCCGTTGCGTCGCGAGTTCGGGAGACCCCGAGCGCGTGAGGATTGCAGTGTCGTCTGCATACAACGCGAGTTTTGTTCCGTCGGGTTTGGGGATGTCGGCAGTAAAAATTGCGTACAAGGTCGGCGAGAGCACCGAACCTTGTGGGACGCCTGCTTCGATTGCGCGTTCCGTCGAGAGTGCGTGTCCGATTTTCGCGTGAAAAACGCGGTTTTGGAGGAACGAATTGATGAGTTTGACCATCGCCAACGGCAGGCCTGCCGTGTGGAGCTTATAAACAAGTCCATCGTGCCAGACGGTGTCGAAGGCTTTGGCCACGTCGAGAAAGATCGCGCCGGTTGATTTGTTTTGATTCATACCGTGAGATATGAATTCGGTAACATGAATTAATTGGTCCGCGGTGGAGTGTTTGGGGCGGAACCCGAATTGCTCGTCAGGGATCGCGGCGTTGTCATTAGCCAATCTGACCAGCCGGGTCAGAATAACTTTTTCGACGATTTTACCGACGTTCGAGAGAAGACTGATGGGGCGATAGTTTTTCGGAAATTTCGGATCTTTCCCGGGCTTGGGGATAAAAATCACGTTTGCTCTTTTCCATCGGGACGGAAAGTGGCAGAGTCGCAGGCTGGCGTTGATAATTGCGGTCAAAGCGACGACAACTTTGTCCGGCAGTAATTTCAACGCGGTGTTGGGGATGTGGTCTGGTCCGGGTGCTTTTTTCACCTTTAGTGATCCGATGATTTCGCGGACCTCTTCCGGTGAGGTGGGTGTAATGGGGGTGTCGTTCGGTTCCGAAAGAATTTCGAAAATTTCGTGTTCGACTTCCTCGATGTGATCGAGGTCGGCGTCGGCGATGTTCGGTCTGCACTGCAGTTCCAAACTGTCAGCGAACGTTTCCGCTTTTTCGTCATCCGAGAAAACGAGTCCGCGCGTACCGTGAATCGGTGGTAGCGGCTTTTTGCTTGAACGGAGCGCTTTCGTCATTCTCCAGATCGAGTTGTCCTCCGCGGTGAGGGATTTGAGTTTTCTTTCCCACCGATCACTGCGGTGATCGATGAGCGCGAATTTAACTTCGTTGCCGAGGCGGTTTGCTTCCGTCCTGTCAGCGGCGCTGCCAGTTCGATAGGCATGGCGCCTGGCGAGATTTTTTGCGCGAATTAAATCGACGATCCATTGCGGCAAATTTTCTTTTTTCTGCGGCTCGACGCGAGTTCGAGTTGAGTCGGACATGGCGGTTTTGATTTTGTCCTCGAAAGCGCCGGCTGCACTCTCGAGGTCTGCGACCGATTCGATGCGGGGAACCGGACCGAAATCTGTTTCGAGGATTTCCGCGAAGCGCGGCCAATTCGTAATTTGAACGGTTGCGTTTCTGTTCGCGTCGTTTGCTTCGTCACCGATGTGCATCAGCACGGGCAAATGGTCGGAGTCTAGTGCCTGAGAGGCATGTAGACGAGTTTGAAATGGCACGTTTTTTAACAGCGCGATATCGAGCGTGTCGGCGTGAAAGTCGCGAGCGTCGTAATATGTTGGCTCCGGGGGAGCCTCAATTAGGATGTCGATGTTGTCCGCGTGTTCGATTAAAATTCGACCGTTGCGATTCGCTCTTCGACTGCCCCAGGCCTCGTGTTTGGCGTTGAAATCGCCCGCGGCGATGACCGAGGTGCCGGAATCTAAAATTTCGTTGATGTCGTTTTCCCGGAGCAAAAGTCGCGGGGGGTGGTAACACGAAATGATCGTCAATGGACCGTTCGCGGTCGCGATTGTCACGGCGGTGGCCTCCAGGTTCTGGAGAACGGGAAGCGCGATCTGATGGTGGCGAATTCCACGGCGGACGTAAATTGCTGTTCCTCCTCCAGGACCGCGAGTGCGGTCGCTGCGATAAAGTTCGAAGCCCCGAATGTTGGGGTCTGGGGTGCCGGGTTGCAGTTTGGTCTCGCTGACCAGCAACGCGTCGAGATCGTGATCGTCTGCGAAGACTTCCAGCTCGTTGCGGGAGCTTCGCAGACCGCGAGCATTATGGAATGCGATCTGCAGCGACCTAACACTTGACTGTTGTACTGTCATTAACAGTCGAGAAGAATTTTCGGGATGATTGCGAGCACGTTTTGGAGGATCTCCTCCTTCGTGTTCGACGTCTGAATCGCTTTGAGGATTTCGGTCAGGGCTTTACCGATCGCGGGGGGCTGCTTGGGGGTGGCCTGCGGGGGGGTTGGGGGCGCGGTCTTTTTTGACGAGGCTGCGTCCGCGAAGCTTTTCGACGCGTTGTCGTTGTTCGCGGTTTTGGTCGCGGGGGCGGTTTTTGGGGCTGAGGGCCTGACGGGGGCTGCGGGAGTCGCGGATTGTTTCGCGGAGGCCGCGGCGGGTTTCTGTTGCGGTTTGGGTGCCGCTGATCCTGAAAATTTTTTGGCCTGGGGGCCCCTGGGGAACCTGGGGCATCCCCGATAGCTCGCGGTGTGGGCACCGCCGCAATTCGCGCATTTTGCCGCGTCGTCATTTGTTTTCTCGCACGAGTGAGTATCGTGACTTTCGCCGCATTTCACGCACTTCGGAAGTGCGTGACAGTGTCGCTGTGAATGGTGGAACCGTTGACAGCGGTGGCATTGGCTTGGGGCCCCCTTTTTGTGGGGCCGCTCGACCGTGACCGACAGGTGGCACACGGCTTTCAGTTCGAAAATCGCGCCCTTGTCCTTGGGGACCTCGACGAGGACCAGGGGCAGAGGTTTTTTCGACCTGGAGGAGGTCATTCTGGTCACCTTGATCGGTGCCAGGCCCTGTTCCTCCAGGTCAGCTCGCACATCGTCGATGGCGATCTCGCACGGAACCGTCCGCAAGACGGCTCTGAGGGTTTTTTGCTCGGGGAGAGCGAACGAGTGGTACGGCACTTTCCTCTCCTCGAGCAGGCGAGTCAGTGCTCGGAAGTCGTCGACGGTGACGGTGTTCACGCGAATACCGTCGATGCATGTCTTCGCTTTTGAAAACTTGATCTGGCGCGTCGTCATCGCGCTCGAAACTGACGCCCATTTTGCCGCGTCGCGGATGATAATTGGCGGGATTTTGCTCTCCGCCGGAGGTTTGTTTTGCGCCACTTGTTTGGCGGGCGCGGGCCGATTGGGGGTGGCCTGAGGGGCCTGGGGCCTTGATTTTTTGGCCTTCTTCGGGACCTCCGCTGATGGAGGCCTGTGGCTGGGACCAGGTTCAACAGCCTGGTCCTCTAGGGACGCAACAGAGGGGCGGCGCTTTCGAGGTTTCCTACCTTTCACTTCCTGGAAAGGCTCCTCCATGTCCTGGTCTGCCGGGGGCTGGGTGGCTTCGAGGGGGGCTGAGGGTTGAACGATGACAACCTTGGGGGTCTCTGACATGGACACCAAGTCCTCGTTGCTCTCCTCGAGCTGTACGAGGCGGGCGTCGTTGAAAGCGCGGAGCTCGTCGACATCCTCCTTGAGGGCGCGGAGTTCCTTGACCTCCCGCGTGAGCGCCGCGATTTGGGCACTCATGTGGGTCAGGACATCTTCGAGGGTGGGTTGGGTGGCGGGGGCCATCGTCGACATCGTGGTCGAAGCGTTGGAAAATTCCGAGCACTTCACGCACTAAAGTTTGTGGTGCAAAAGCACGGGGTCTTTGAGGTGAGTTGACGAAAACGCCGATGAACGGCACTTCCGCCAATGAGGTCCTCGCTGCAGTGAATTATGTGGCCGATTGGCCGGGCTCGAGCGCAGCACTGCACATATATACGCAAACCGTGCGGACCGAGTACTGAACACCGGTCTCGGCACAGGAACGCTGCACAGCACAACAAACACCAAACAATCGCCTTGACGATCACTCAGAACACTCGACGAATCACGTCCGTCACTTACCCAACATTCAGGCCGTACTTTTACCCAAAAAAACCGAGAAGAAACCTTAAACGAACGATCGATCCATCTCCGTGGCGAAAACTCAAAATATCGGCCCTTCTCAGGGCCACTATAGCTTTTTTTTTTCGTAAAATGACCGATGCATCTTTTCTTTTTGTATTATTATCATTTACGACTGCAATGCCAAAAGGAAAGCAAGGGGTGTTTACGATCTTGGTACATTTATCAGGTAGTCAGTTAGTAATAATTGTCCGTTGTTTCTCGAAAGAACATCATGTTTCTTTTTTTTCCTCTTATTTTTATTTTGTGGTTCTGAAAAGAACCGATTTTGTATTTCGTATTTTATTCTGGTTTTCTCGAACGGTGAAGAGCGCCAGGAAATTAACCTCCGAAACCGTAGAGGGTGCGTCCTTGACGTTTCAAAGCGTAGACGACGTCCATCGCTGTCACGGTTTTACGTTTGGCGTGTTCCGTGTAGGTGACGGCATCTCGGATGACATTTTCCAAGAACACTTTCAGGACTCCGCGAGTTTCTTCGTAGATCAAACCGGAAATACGTTTCACGCCGCCACGACGAGCCAATCTTCTGATAGCGGGTTTCGTGATGCCCTGGATGTTGTCACGCAGGACTTTGCGATGACGCTTCGCTCCTCCTTTTCCCAATCCTTTGCCTCCTTTACCGCGACCGGTCATCTTTTCAGATTATTTCAACTGACACAAAATACCTGCACACCTCGTCCCTAGGAAGTCAACTACCGCAAAATTTCAACTAACGGAGCCTTATATAGATTCAACGGTTCACCATCGACCAATCGACGAAGTCAGCCGTTGACTTTGTTCACGTATAAAAGTACAATTTAATATGGCGGAATTTTTAGTACCCGTTTACCTTTCGACGCGTGCACGTCTAACGATCGTCAGAGTCGATTTTAATAATTGTCAGTTTTGTTTTTCATTCGTTTCATTCGAAATGGCCAGGACCAAGCAGACCGCACGCAAGTCCACCGGAGGAAAAGCCCCCAGGAAACAACTGGCTACCAAAGCGGCCAGGAAAAGCGCTCCCGCCACTGGCGGCGTCAAGAAGCCCCACCGTTACAGACCTGGTACCGTGGCTCTGCGTGAGATCCGTCGTTACCAGAAAAGTACCGAGTTGCTCATCCGCAAGCTTCCCTTTCAACGTTTGGTGAGGGAGATCGCTCAGGATTTCAAAACCGATTTGCGCTTCCAAAGCTCCGCCGTGATGGCCCTCCAGGAAGCGAGCGAAGCTTACTTGGTCGGTCTGTTCGAGGACACGAATTTGTGCGCCATCCACGCCAAACGTGTAACCATCATGCCAAAGGACATCCAACTTGCCAGACGTATTCGGGGTGAACGCGCTTAAATTTTTCCACATCGTGTTTCGGAAGAACAACACGAAACACGAATTTTATAACAAAAAAATCGGTTCTTTTCAGAACCTCAAACTTTACAGGCAAAAAAAAAAATATATCGCCCTTCAACCGGAAATGAATAAAATAAAAATGTCAATAATCGGTCGGTCCTCTCGATTCGGGTTGGGTTGCGGTCGTTCGTAAAATTTTATTGCATCCTGTCATCACCTACCTGCCAGCTGATGCTATCTATTTTATTTGGTTTCGCCGTAAGGATAGTTTTATTTCTTTTTTTCGTCGTAGATTATCGTGTGGCCCTGAAAAGGGCCATTTGTGCGTGCCCCGTTGCCGGTAGTACGATGATGACGTCGGAACGAGGCACAGCCGAACGAACATGAGTCGAGTATCCATCCACGTTTCTCACTTTTTCCTCTTCGGCGAAGCGGCCTTTTTCACCTTGACAGGAATGGCTTTGGCTGTCTTGGGTTTGGGTGCTTTGGGTTTTTTAGTCGGACCAGCCTTGTTAGATTTCTTCGCTTTGGAAGGCGATCGGGGTTTCGGGGCGGCTCTAGTTTTCTTTTCTGCCGAGGAGGCGGCCGATTTCTTGGCTTTCGCTGCGGCGGCGGAGGCAGCGACGGCGCTCTTCTTTTCGGCAGCAGTCTTCTTCGCTTTGGGGGAGGCTTGTTTT
>NW_027184289.1:0-14396 GCF_963966145.1 Tenebrio molitor | reverse complement strand
AATTTTTTAGTGAAGCAATTTGATTGTGTTGTAGAATTTCTAGATTTGAAAAACCCCTACCACCATTTTCGCGTGGTAAATTAAATCTTTCAACAGCAGATTTGGGGTGATGTTTACAAAATTTTGTAAAGAGAACTCTAGTTTGAATATTTATATTCTTTAAATTAGTTTTGGACCATTTTATAACACCAAAAGAATAGATTTAATTTGATTTGATTGATTAATACCTAAATATTTATAAAATTCTCCTTTATTTAAATTTTTAATGATTTCTCCTTCTTTAGTTATATATTCTAAATTTTCGTAATGACCACGACATATTGATTGATTTTCAGTTATTGTTAAGTTTTATGTCATCCATATAAAGAAGGTGATTTAATTTAATATTAATTTTATAAATTTTAAGAATTTTAATTAACCATGAATGTGGTACTGAATCATAGGCTTTTTTGTAGTCTATGAATTGTTGTTGCATTATTTTCCAAACGTTTGAGACTTAAAATATTCGTCAAATGTTCTTCTTTTTTTAAATCAGAATACCCCTGACAAATCCGAACATTTTGTTTTGCGGTAGATAAAAGTAAACATGGGCCAAGACAGAATATTAATATTCGGTGTGGAATTTTCCTGCGTTCTTGTTCATTTCTATCGAAGTGCTCACGAAAAGTTGTGAATATCAACACTTTGTAATTGTCGTAGTGAAAAATAAAAAAGATAGCTATGGGGCACAACTTATTTCGCACTTCATTAGAAAAGTAACAGTATTAAAATAAAAAAAATATTTTTCTAAATTTCGAACGTTAGGTCTATCCTGACCAGCCGCCAATTAGTGGTATTATTTTATTTTTTGCTGTTTTCCACAATAGTTATTTTTATATTAAATCATTGATTCAAAAAATTGAAATTAAAAATTCAAATTTTTGAAGGAACTCTGAAGTTTCAATGCAGTGACCATGTTGCTAGGTAACTAATAAAAAACAGTGCGTGAAATGAAAAACAGAAATAGTCGTATGCGTTTTGTATGGTTTCTATGGTTTCGATCTTACTAACAATGCAATGAAAATGACCCACTTCAGGCACAGATAACTATGCGTGAATTTCAATTTTTTGAATCAATTATATAAAAACAAAATTGATTTGGCGGCCGCTACACAAAAGTGGTGGGAGGCGAGAACCTGTTTCCGCCGGTCAATTTTAAAATTAATAAATTTTCCCTGGATACGTATTCGACTTATCCGGTACGAGTTATTTTTAAATTAACTTAATGGCCCGTTGCTCTTGTTCTTTTTACATTGAATATGCGATGTTTTGGCATCGTTAGCAATAGTACAATACTCACGCATTTTTAATCTAAAATTAACAAAACTTGAATGGATCGGGATTATCACACTTCTGAATTGAAGTTTTCATTCGTTTAAAATATAATTGATAGTAATACGTAATGCGGATTGCCTAAACGTTGCTTCCATCACGTCAACATCACACATTCACGTTCGCCCGTAGAAATGGCGTGATGCACACGAAATCGATCCAAAAAGGCTCATAATATTTGTGTCACGCGAATCTACGTCGAAAACTAGAAAAAAAAAAAATTCAATTCGAATTTCAATAATCGAAACGATGCGTCGTCGATACTAAACGTAGGTAGTAACTAAAGTGTGATCGGGTGCGATAAAAGTGTCCGTCAATAATCATCATCCGACAATCATTTAATAGACGAACGCTAATTTTTGGCACTCACTCGGACGACAGAACCAGTCCAGACGGAAACCGGGGCGCGGGGTGGGTGGGTGGTTGTATGTCCGTGAATCTGTCCGGCGCGCGTCAACATTTCGTTATCGTCGCGAGAGTTAAAACGAAAGGTGGTTAGTGTGAAAGTGACGTTTTTTCGTGGAGACACGTTACGAAGGGTGAGTACCTAATATAATATAAAACCAACCGAAAACCCACAATAGTGCCCCGGTTTATTATCGTGAATAGGTGTTTGGTAAATATTTTCTGTATTCCAACTAGCAAGTCTTTTATCAAAAAACTCCGGCAACATGGCTATTGTGGTATTGTTGATACCACCTAACTGAAGAACTTAGTTAATAACTAAGTCGACGATTTTATCGGGAAATTGAACGGAGAAACAAAAATAGCTCTTAGCGACAGTTGCCTGAAGTCGCAAATAACGGCGATTGACGAAATCACGTTTTTTTTATTTTAATTCCAATGAACAATACACAGGGTCACAATTATCTGTTATGTATTCTATAATGTTTTGCAAAGTAAATAATGTGAGTTGTCATGCGTAATATTAATTAGCTAAGTAATTTTTGCAAGTATTTTATGTCAGATATGCAATGTATAATAACGTAATGTTGCAAAGTATTTTAATTTTTATGCTAGGTAGAGATAATAACTCGACAATAACTCTTCTCTAATGAAAAAAAAAATAGAAAATGATTTAGGAACATAAAAAATCTCATTAAAACAGGAACAATTGAAATTAAAATAAACATAACATTCTGTACTAAAGTACAGTTTTGTTCACTCCTTTTTTCAAAGTCTTCTGTCCTCTCATTTGCACATACTGCTATTCCAAAACAGTGAAATTGTCTGTTTCAGGGAATCCTTAACGTTCCTTGCTAATGTCAACAACGTTTTCGATGAAACAAAGAGTCGGAAAAATGTCGGCTCATTGTATTCAATAACATACGCGACTACAAAACCATCTGTATCATTTGTAGGAATCGCGGTTTTTTCGATGAGAATTCGTTCTAATTTTTTCTTTCTTAAAAAAGCTAAGTAATTTTAATTTCACTAAAGATGAACATTTAGGCTATATGCTGGGTAATGCAAATCCATCAACCATCAACTAGGTTGTTCAGCAGATGTACGATTGTTTATTTGATTTCTTCTTCCGAAGAGTTGTATTCTGGCAAAATAGAAATTTATTCATAACATAACCTCAATCAACTAAATTATTTCGAATACAATAACCACATAACTACAAGTTGGATAGGCATGGGTGCAAAATACCGATAATGCATGAAACCTAATAATAATAATAATGACATAATAAAAGTTAATTAAAAATCGCTGTTTCACGTCTTTTTCTTTTTTGTTCGAGAGTTTTTGTGGTTCTGAAAAGAACCGTTTATAAATGTGTCGAAAACGAAAAACATCTATTTCGAACTGGTGTACTTGGTGACGGCTTTGGTACCTTCGGAGACGGCGTGCTTGGCCAACTCACCGGGCAACAACAGACGCACGGCAGTTTGAATTTCTCTGCTGGTGATCGTCGAACGTTTGTTGTAGTGTGCCAGACGGGAAGCTTCAGCGGCGATACGTTCGAAGATGTCGTTCACGAAACTGTTCATTATGCTCATAGCCTTACTAGAGATACCGGTGTCGGGATGGACTTGTTTCAACACCTTGTAGATGTAGATGGCATAGCTCTCCTTCCTCCTGCGCTTCTTTTTTTTGTCGCTCTTGGAAATGTTCTTCTGAGCTTTCCCGGCCTTCTTGGCTGCCTTACCACTTGTCTTCGGCGGCATTTTTCAATTCAATTCGATTCAACAAACTCGCGAACTGCTCTGACTCGTGTGCGTGCGTTAACTTTGCACCACCACCTTTCTGATAGGTAGTGTGTTCACCAGAACCCCACCTGAAAACGGGCTCCCACCAATCGTCACGTCCTATTCTCCTATCACGGAGGCTATAAATTCGAAGCACAGCTACCAGCTTTTACAATCGACGAGTCCCGTCCGTCAGTTTTATTACTTCTCGTGGTGTCTAACGAACGAACTTAAAATGTCAGGTCGCGGTAAAGGAGGTAAAGTGAAGGGAAAAGCGAAATCCCGTTCGAGCCGTGCCGGTCTCCAGTTTCCGGTGGGTAGGATACATCGTCTTCTCAGAAAAGGAAATTACGCGGAACGCGTCGGTGCAGGAGCTCCCGTCTATTTGGCCGCCGTCATGGAGTACTTAGCCGCCGAAGTTCTAGAATTGGCAGGAAACGCTGCCCGTGACAACAAGAAGACACGTATTATACCGCGTCATCTGCAGCTGGCCATCAGAAACGACGAGGAATTGAACAAACTCCTGTCCGGAGTTACGATCGCCCAAGGCGGTGTCTTACCCAACATTCAGGCCGTACTTTTACCCAAAAAAACCGAGAAGAAACCTTAAACGAACGATCGATCCATCTCCGTGGCGAAAACTCAAAATATCGGCCCTTCTCAGGGCCACTATAGCTTTTTTTTTTCGTAAAATGACCGATGCATCTTTTCTTTTTGTATTATTATCATTTACGACTGCAATGCCAAAAGGAAAGCAAGGGGTGTTTACGATCTTGGTACATTTATCAGGTAGTCAGTTAGTAATAATTGTCCGTTGTTTCTCGAAAGAACATCATGTTTCTTTTTTTTCCTCTTATTTTTATTTTGTGGTTCTGAAAAGAACCGATTTTGTATTTCGTATTTTATTCTGGTTTTCTCGAACGGTGAAGAGCGCCAGGAAATTAACCTCCGAAACCGTAGAGGGTGCGTCCTTGACGTTTCAAAGCGTAGACGACGTCCATCGCTGTCACGGTTTTACGTTTGGCGTGTTCCGTGTAGGTGACGGCATCTCGGATGACATTTTCCAAGAACACTTTCAGGACTCCGCGAGTTTCTTCGTAGATCAAACCGGAAATACGTTTCACGCCGCCACGACGAGCCAATCTTCTGATAGCGGGTTTCGTGATGCCCTGGATGTTGTCACGCAGGACTTTGCGATGACGCTTCGCTCCTCCTTTTCCCAATCCTTTGCCTCCTTTACCGCGACCGGTCATCTTTTCAGATTATTTCAACTGACACAAAATACCTGCACACCTCGTCCCTAGGAAGTCAACTACCGCAAAATTTCAACTAACGGAGCCTTATATAGATTCAACGGTTCACCATCGACCAATCGACGAAGTCAGCCGTTGACTTTGTTCACGTATAAAAGTACAATTTAATATGGCGGAATTTTTAGTACCCGTTTACCTTTCGACGCGTGCACGTCTAACGATCGTCAGAGTCGATTTTAATAATTGTCAGTTTTGTTTTTCATTCGTTTCATTCGAAATGGCCAGGACCAAGCAGACCGCACGCAAGTCCACCGGAGGAAAAGCCCCCAGGAAACAACTGGCTACCAAAGCGGCCAGGAAAAGCGCTCCCGCCACTGGCGGCGTCAAGAAGCCCCACCGTTACAGACCTGGTACCGTGGCTCTGCGTGAGATCCGTCGTTACCAGAAAAGTACCGAGTTGCTCATCCGCAAGCTTCCCTTTCAACGTTTGGTGAGGGAGATCGCTCAGGATTTCAAAACCGATTTGCGCTTCCAAAGCTCCGCCGTGATGGCCCTCCAGGAAGCGAGCGAAGCTTACTTGGTCGGTCTGTTCGAGGACACGAATTTGTGCGCCATCCACGCCAAACGTGTAACCATCATGCCAAAGGACATCCAACTTGCCAGACGTATTCGGGGTGAACGCGCTTAAATTTTTCCACATCGTGTTTCGGAAGAACAACACGAAACACGAATTTTATAACAAAAAAATCGGTTCTTTTCAGAACCTCAAACTTTACAGGCAAAAAAAAAAATATATCGCCCTTCAACCGGAAATGAATAAAATAAAAATGTCAATAATCGGTCGGTCCTCTCGATTCGGGTTGGGTTGCGGTCGTTCGTAAAATTTTATTGCATCCTGTCATCACCTACCTGCCAGCTGATGCTATCTATTTTATTTGGTTTCGCCGTAAGGATAGTTTTATTTCTTTTTTTCGTCGTAGATTATCGTGTGGCCCTGAAAAGGGCCATTTGTGCGTGCCCCGTTGCCGGTAGTACGATGATGACGTCGGAACGAGGCACAGCCGAACGAACATGAGTCGAGTATCCATCCACGTTTCTCACTTTTTCCTCTTCGGCGAAGCGGCCTTTTTCACCTTGACAGGAATGGCTTTGGCTGTCTTGGGTTTGGGTGCTTTGGGTTTTTTAGTCGGACCAGCCTTGTTAGATTTCTTCGCTTTGGAAGGCGATCGGGGTTTCGGGGCGGCTCTAGTTTTCTTTTCTGCCGAGGAGGCGGCCGATTTCTTGGCTTTCGCTGCGGCGGCGGAGGCAGCGACGGCGCTCTTCTTTTCGGCAGCAGTCTTCTTCGCTTTGGGGGAGGCTTGTTTTTTGGCTGTCTTCGAGGAAGCCTTGTCGGAAGTCGTCGCGACGGCGGTACGTTTGGCGGATGATTTTTTCGTCTTGGATGCGGCGGACGAAGCGGGTTTCCTCTTGTCGGAGGCGGAGGCGACTTTGGCACCACCGGAGGTGGACGAGGCGAGCTTGAACGAACCCGACGCGCCCTTACCTTTCGTCTGAACCAGAGATCCCGACGCCACGGCGCCTTTCAGATATTTCTTGATGAAAGGGGCGACCTTTTCGGCGTCGACTTTGTAATTTGCGGCGACGAACTTCTTGATGGCCTGAAGAGACGATCCTCCGCGTTCCTTGAGTCCCTTGATGGCGTTGTTTACCATCTCGGATGTCGGAGGATGGGACGGTTTCGCCCTGGGATTTTTCGCTTTTTTCTCTTTCTTCGCGTGGGATTGAGGGGTGGCAGCGGAACCGGTGGTGACCGATGATGCTGTTTGATTTTCGACGTCGGCCATCTTTCACGTTAAAACGTTAAAAGTTAATAATAATTATTGAAAAAACACTTGCTCACACACGTACACTTCGAGCACCTCGTGAACGAGAATTGAACAAAAAAATTTTCTAAGTCTTTATAAAATAGTCGCCACTGCGGACGGAAGACTGAACGCGCACCGCGTCCGCCGTCGAAGAAATTGCAGGCCTCGGAATCGTTGCCCGCGTGATGGCATCGTCCTCTTTCCTCGATCACCATCGCCACCGTGTGATCAAGCTGGCCGAACTCGGTTTCCGAAGTTTCCCTGGAGATAGCGAAGTTCGTCTCGGAACGTCGGTGGGTTTCGAATCAGGTACACGCCCCTCCAACCACCAGCCCTAAATCCGGGTCGTCACGGTTTCGATTCGGGACCGACGGTTTACGTCGGCGGTGCGGGGTAGACGCGTCGATTCCGGGAATCCATATTTCGTTCGCCGAAATATTGGTCCATCTCTTCCCGGAATACCGCGCCACCTTCTCGATTTTACGACATCTTCGCGTCGCCAAACGCTTCCGAAACGGTCGAAGCACAGAAAGGACCTGGTGTTCGAACCGAGGCAATTCCGACAACAGGATGCCGCGAACCGCCTCTCCGACGTTCAGGTCGATCGTTTTCGGCGGAAGTTGAAACGGGACGAGTCGACGACGGGTCCCGTTGCCGTCCGGACCCTTCGGGACGGCCGAAAGTCCGTCGAGAGGATCATCCGAAAGGAGACGGTCTTCATCGTCCGACCGATGCCGCACCTACGAGTTTTCCGATATTTTCTTCGACGGATCTTCAGGTTTTCTTCCTTTCTTCCGTCTTTCTCTCTTCGTAATTTCGTGTCCGACCTGCGTCGTCCGAAGTCGGGGTGAAGATCGAAGAAAAAACGCCAAAAATAACAACTCGTCAGCCACGCACACCGCGTTCGAATGTCTAACGGTCCAACTTGGATTTTCGAAGATCGCCGAATCCGAGGGACGATAAATAATAATAATAATAATAATAATGGTAATAAATAATAATGTTAATAATAATAATAATGATATGATGATTATAACGATAATTATTATAGATAGGTAAATAGAAACACAGGTCTCCTCTCGAAAATCGGAACTTCCTGATATTACTTACATATTTCGGTCGATCCAAATGTGGGAATCTCGTTGTCGTCGGAGCAAGCAGCGCGGTAGGTGGGGTGAAATTCTGGATTTTCCACCGCCGCCGGCGGTCGAAAAATGTGCGACGCGGGAGATCGCCAGTCCGTCTAGTAGTCTCTCTTGTCGTTAGAGCGTGACGTGGTGGTTGTTGTGGGATTTCCCGTTAGTTCGGTCCGACGTCGGTCGTCAGAGGGTAAGTGCATACGGAAACGAAACGCATCGCGTTTTGATGTTCATATTCGTGCATCGGAATGTTAAAAGCAATATATTTTACACCAACGATCACACCTAAACACCACGGCAACGGCCATACCACGTTGAAAAGCACCGGTTCTCGTCCGATCACCGAAGTTAAGCAACGTCGGGCGCGGTCAGTACTTGGATGGGTGACCGCTTGGGAACACCGCGTGCCGTTGCCCCCCAACACTTTTTGTTTTTTTTTGAAATCCATAGCAACCACCGAACCGATTTGTTTTTCGTGCAGGTATTCGGAAACATGCACAGACCCGTATAATGTAGATTCATAGCTTTAAGTACTAGATAATTAAGAAAACAATTTTTTTTGTCGATTAATTGTAAACAATTGCAGAATAAAAACTCGTCAAACGGTAAAGGTTGTCGTTCGATCACCGAAGGTAAGCCACGCGGGCAGCGGTCAGCACTTGGACGGGTGACCGGTTCATTATATTCCTTCCGTGAGTTTAACAAAGATAACATATGCAAATGTCGTAAGTGCGACGAGGAAGACGGCGATCTTTTAATGTAAAAAAAATATATATTAGGTTACGCGTACATGCCACTTTGACTGCTGCTTTATTTTTTTGGTTTTTAAATAATTAGAGATCTGAATTCAACATATCAGTTCTATGTTATAATGGACAGACAATGTTGTATTCTTGGCCCCTAACACGTTAAGACCAACATAAAAACTAGAATAACTTACCATTCGTTAAACGTTAAACAATTTCGAACCACGTTTTTTTGAGCTCGAACAAACTCATAACACAACACTCATTTATTAGTCACTGGACCATTGTAAAACGAGAAGAGAGAAAAACCATGCGAAACTATTTTTAAAACGAAGAGAATAAAGGTTTTAAATGGTAGGGCTGTATGACAGACTTGTCAATTATCGTGGGGGGTACGGCTGAGATTTATGACGAAATCGAGCGGCGCCGGCGGTCGGTCACTTTCACGAAAGAGGTCTAAACACGGGTCGTTTACGATACCCTCTGGTTACTAGAAAAGTTCTAGACAGATGTTTGTCGGCTTTTCGAGGTATTTATTTGTGAGTCCAAAGACTCAATGGAGTAATATCGGACTGAAATTCCAAGATTTTGCTGTGTAATCCAAAAAACTATGTTCCTCGTAACATTTAACGATGTGTTAATTCAACTATTATTTTAATTTTTCGTATACGTATTTATACTAAAAAGTACAGCGCTTCCAACAGTGAATTGTGAATTGAAAATGTTTCAAAGAAAGATCGATAGTTTTGAAAAAAATTACATATTAATAAATTTAGATAGATTTAGAAGTATACATTGCACTTACTTTTCAAAATTATTGTACTTCTGATTTGGTTGAAATAACATAATATGTAGCAGTCATAGTCTTGTGTACATTGCAGTCGCGGCTGGTGTTGGGTAAAACCTTTATTTTTTAGGGGGTCATTACCCAAATGACCTCATGGACCAGCCGTTCCTGTTAGGTTTTATATATCAAATTGATTCGTCTGTCTTTTTCATCATGCCTTCGAAAAGCGAGCTCCTGTTTCGCCAAAGTAACTGTGACGTCAATTAAATACGATAATAAAATTCGGTTTTTCCGAACTTATTGTGAGTGAGAGCAGTGAGAGCATCTTCTTTTCGTATCCCACCTCCACCCGGCGGCAGTAGTGCAGTGCTTATCAACATAATTACCGGCGTCTCGCCTCCACATTTTGACTTTTTTGTGTTTTATGTGTTCTCTAAGTCCAAAATTTTTAAATTTTTAAAAAGAGATTGCGGTACTATTCCTGTTGCTGAAATTATAATAATATATTTATTAATTTTTGTATTATATGTCTGTGTTATATTGTGTGAATTTGGAACAGCTATATCTAAAAGATATGCTTGCTTTTGTTGTTTATTTAAAATAATAATGTCTGGTCTGTTATGCTGAATGTGAATGTCAGTTAAAACTGTGCGATCAAAATATAATTTGTAATTGTCATTTTCTAAACAACTTTCTGGTTTATAAATGTAATGTGGTTGTGTATCCTTTAATAAATTGAATTTAACTGCTAAATTCATGTGTATAATTTTTGCGAATATATCATGACGTTTTTTATATTCGCTGTGAGCCAAAACGGTGCAAGATCTTGTATTGCAAATATAAAACCCTCAGCTCTTTAAAATATCTCCCATGTAAAGACTTTTGTTTTATATTTGCTATAGTGTCATATCACGAGCTCTATTGAGAAAATAATTTTTTAGTGAAGCAATTTGATTGTGTTGTAGAATTTCTAGATTTGAAAAACCCCTACCACCATTTTCGCGTGGTAAATTAAATCTTTCAACAGCAGATTTGGGGTGATGTTTACAAAATTTTGTAAAGAGAACTCTAGTTTGAATATTTATATTCTTTAAATTAGTTTTGGACCATTTTATAACACCAAAAGAATAGATTTAATTTGATTTGATTGATTAATACCTAAATATTTATAAAATTCTCCTTTATTTAAATTTTTAATGATTTCTCCTTCTTTAGTTATATATTCTAAATTTTCGTAATGACCACGACATATTGATTGATTTTCAGTTATTGTTAAGTTTTATGTCATCCATATAAAGAAGGTGATTTAATTTAATATTAATTTTATAAATTTTAAGAATTTTAATTAACCATGAATGTGGTACTGAATCATAGGCTTTTTTGTAGTCTATGAATTGTTGTTGCATTATTTTCCAAACGTTTGAGACTTAAAATATTCGTCAAATGTTCTTCTTTTTTTAAATCAGAATACCCCTGACAAATCCGAACATTTTGTTTTGCGGTAGATAAAAGTAAACATGGGCCAAGACAGAATATTAATATTCGGTGTGGAATTTTCCTGCGTTCTTGTTCATTTCTATCGAAGTGCTCACGAAAAGTTGTGAATATCAACACTTTGTAATTGTCGTAGTGAAAAATAAAAAAGATAGCTATGGGGCACAACTTATTTCGCACTTCATTAGAAAAGTAACAGTATTAAAATAAAAAAAATATTTTTCTAAATTTCGAACGTTAGGTCTATCCTGACCAGCCGCCAATTAGTGGTATTATTTTATTTTTTGCTGTTTTCCACAATAGTTATTTTTATATTAAATCATTGATTCAAAAAATTGAAATTAAAAATTCAAATTTTTGAAGGAACTCTGAAGTTTCAATGCAGTGACCATGTTGCTAGGTAACTAATAAAAAACAGTGCGTGAAATGAAAAACAGAAATAGTCGTATGCGTTTTGTATGGTTTCTATGGTTTCGATCTTACTAACAATGCAATGAAAATGACCCACTTCAGGCACAGATAACTATGCGTGAATTTCAATTTTTTGAATCAATTATATAAAAACAAAATTGATTTGGCGGCCGCTACACAAAAGTGGTGGGAGGCGAGAACCTGTTTCCGCCGGTCAATTTTAAAATTAATAAATTTTCCCTGGATACGTATTCGACTTATCCGGTACGAGTTATTTTTAAATTAACTTAATGGCCCGTTGCTCTTGTTCTTTTTACATTGAATATGCGATGTTTTGGCATCGTTAGCAATAGTACAATACTCACGCATTTTTAATCTAAAATTAACAAAACTTGAATGGATCGGGATTATCACACTTCTGAATTGAAGTTTTCATTCGTTTAAAATATAATTGATAGTAATACGTAATGCGGATTGCCTAAACGTTGCTTCCATCACGTCAACATCACACATTCACGTTCGCCCGTAGAAATGGCGTGATGCACACGAAATCGATCCAAAAAGGCTCATAATATTTGTGTCACGCGAATCTACGTCGAAAACTAGAAAAAAAAAAAATTCAATTCGAATTTCAATAATCGAAACGATGCGTCGTCGATACTAAACGTAGGTAGTAACTAAAGTGTGATCGGGTGCGATAAAAGTGTCCGTCAATAATCATCATCCGACAATCATTTAATAGACGAACGCTAATTTTTGGCACTCACTCGGACGACAGAACCAGTCCAGACGGAAACCGGGGCGCGGGGTGGGTGGGTGGTTGTATGTCCGTGAATCTGTCCGGCGCGCGTCAACATTTCAGTTATCGTCGCGAGAGTTAAAACGAAAGGTGGTTAGTGTGAAAGTGACGTTTTTTCGTGGAGACACGTTACGAAGGGTGAGTACCTAATATAATATAAAACCAACCGAAAACCCACAATAGTGCCCCGGTTTATTATCGTGAATAGGTGTTTGGTAAATATTTTCTGTATTCCAACTAGCAAGTCTTTTATCAAAAAACTCCGGCAACATGGCTATTGTGGTATTGTTGATACCACCTAACTGAAGAACTTAGTTAATAACTAAGTCGACGATTTTATCGGGAAATTGAACGGAGAAACAAAAATAGCTCTTAGCGACAGTTGCCTGAAGTCGCAAATAACGGCGATTGACGAAATCACGTTTTTTTTATTTTAATTCCAATGAACAATACACAGGGTCACAATTATCTGTTATGTATTCTATAATGTTTTGCAAAGTAAATAATGTGAGTTGTCATGCGTAATATTAATTAGCTAAGTAATTTTTGCAAGTATTTTATGTCAGATATGCAATGTATAATAACGTAATGTTGCAAAGTATTTTAATTTTTATGCTAGGTAGAGATAATAACTCGACAATAACTCTTCTCTAATGAAAAAAAAAATAGAAAATGATTTAGGAACATAAAAAATCTCATTAAAACAGGAACAATTGAAATTAAAATAAACATAACATTCTGTACTAAAGTACAGTTTTGTTCACTCCTTTTTTCAAAGTCTTCTGTCCTCTCATTTGCACATACTGCTATTCCAAAACAGTGAAATTGTCTGTTTCAGGGAATCCTTAACGTTCCTTGCTAATGTCAACAACGTTTTCGATGAAACAAAGAGTCGGAAAAATGTCGGCTCATTGTATTCAATAACATACGCGACTACAAAACCATCTGTATCATTTGTAGGAATCGCGGTTTTTTCGATGAGAATTCGTTCTAATTTTTTCTTTCTTAAAAAAGCTAAGTAATTTTAATTTCACTAAAGATGAACATTTAGGCTATATGCTGGGTAATGCAAATCCATCAACCATCAACTAGGTTGTTCAGCAGATGTACGATTGTTTATTTGATTTCTTCTTCCGAAGAGTTGTATTCTGGCAAAATAGAAATTTATTCATAACATAACCTCAATCAACTAAATTATTTCGAATACAATAACCACATAACTACAAGTTGGATAGGCATGGGTGCAAAATACCGATAATGCATGAAACCTAATAATAATAATAATGACATAATAAAAGTTAATTAAAAATCGCTGTTTCACGTCTTTTTCTTTTTTGTTCGAGAGTTTTTGTGGTTCTGAAAAGAACCGTTTATAAATGTGTCGAAAACGAAAAACATCTATTTCGAACTGGTGTACTTGGTGACGGCTTTGGTACCTTCGGAGACGGCGTGCTTGGCCAACTCACCGGGCAACAACAGACGCACGGCAGTTTGAATTTCTCTGCTGGTGATCGTCGAACGTTTGTTGTAGTGTGCCAGACGGGAAGCTTCAGCGGCGATACGTTCGAAGATGTCGTTCACGAAACTGTTCATTATGCTCATAGCCTTACTAGAGATACCGGTGTCGGGATGGACTTGTTTCAACACCTTGTAGATGTAGATGGCATAGCTCTCCTTCCTCCTGCGCTTCTTTTTTTTGTCGCTCTTGGAAATGTTCTTCTGAGCTTTCCCGGCCTTCTTGGCTGCCTTACCACTTGTCTTCGGCGGCATTTTTCAATTCAATTCGATTCAACAAACTCGCGAACTGCTCTGACTCGTGTGCGTGCGTTAACTTTGCACCACCACCTTTCTGATAGGTAGTGTGTTCACCAGAACCCCACCTGAAAACGGGCTCCCACCAATCGTCACGTCCTATTCTCCTATCACGGAGGCTATAAATTCGAAGCACAGCTACCAGCTTTTACAATCGACGAGTCCCGTCCGTCAGTTTTATTACTTCTCGTGGTGTCTAACGAACGAACTTAAAATGTCAGGTCGCGGTAAAGGAGGTAAAGTGAAGGGAAAAGCGAAATCCCGTTCGAGCCGTGCCGGTCTCCAGTTTCCGGTGGGTAGGATACATCGTCTTCTCAGAAAAGGAAATTACGCGGAACGCGTCGGTGCAGGAGCTCCCGTCTATTTGGCCGCCGTCATGGAGTACTTAGCCGCCGAAGTTCTAGAATTGGCAGGAAACGCTGCCCGTGACAACAAGAAGACACGTATTATACCGCGTCATCTGCAGCTGGCCATCAGAAACGACGAGGAATTGAACAAACTCCTGTCCGGAGTTACGATCGCCCAAG
>NW_027184288.1:0-14406 GCF_963966145.1 Tenebrio molitor | reverse complement strand
AAAAAAATATTTTTCTAAATTTCGAACGTTAGGTCTATCCTGACCAGCCGCCAATTAGTGGTATTATTTTATTTTTTGCTGTTTTCCACAATAGTTATTTTTATATTAAATCATTGATTCAAAAAATTGAAATTAAAAATTCAAATTTTTGAAGGAACTCTGAAGTTTCAATGCAGTGACCATGTTGCTAGGTAACTAATAAAAAACAGTGCGTGAAATGAAAAACAGAAATAGTCGTATGCGTTTTGTATGGTTTCTATGGTTTCGATCTTACTAACAATGCAATGAAAATGACCCACTTCAGGCACAGATAACTATGCGTGAATTTCAATTTTTTGAATCAATTATATAAAAACAAAATTGATTTGGCGGCCGCTACACAAAAGTGGTGGGAGGCGAGAACCTGTTTCCGCCGGTCAATTTTAAAATTAATAAATTTTCCCTGGATACGTATTCGACTTATCCGGTACGAGTTATTTTTAAATTAACTTAATGGCCCGTTGCTCTTGTTCTTTTTACATTGAATATGCGATGTTTTGGCATCGTTAGCAATAGTACAATACTCACGCATTTTTAATCTAAAATTAACAAAACTTGAATGGATCGGGATTATCACACTTCTGAATTGAAGTTTTCATTCGTTTAAAATATAATTGATAGTAATACGTAATGCGGATTGCCTAAACGTTGCTTCCATCACGTCAACATCACACATTCACGTTCGCCCGTAGAAATGGCGTGATGCACACGAAATCGATCCAAAAAGGCTCATAATATTTGTGTCACGCGAATCTACGTCGAAAACTAGAAAAAAAAAAATTCAATTCGAATTTCAATAATCGAAACGATGCGTCGTCGATACTAAACGTAGGTAGTAACTAAAGTGTGATCGGGTGCGATAAAAGTGTCCGTCAATAATCATCATCCGACAATCATTTAATAGACGAACGCTAATTTTTGGCACTCACTCGGACGACAGAACCAGTCCAGACGGAAACCGGGGCGCGGGGTGGGTGGGTGGTTGTATGTCCGTGAATCTGTCCGGCGCGCGTCAACATTTCAGTTATCGTCGCGAGAGTTAAAACGAAAGGTGGTTAGTGTGAAAGTGACGTTTTTTCGTGGAGACACGTTACGAAGGGTGAGTACCTAATATAATATAAAACCAACCGAAAACCCACAATAGTGCCCCGGTTTATTATCGTGAATAGGTGTTTGGTAAATATTTTCTGTATTCCAACTAGCAAGTCTTTTATCAAAAAACTCCGGCAACATGGCTATTGTGGTATTGTTGATACCACCTAACTGAAGAACTTAGTTAATAACTAAGTCGACGATTTTATCGGGAAATTGAACGGAGAAACAAAAATAGCTCTTAGCGACAGTTGCCTGAAGTCGCAAATAACGGCGATTGACGAAATCACGTTTTTTTTATTTTAATTCCAATGAACAATACACAGGGTCACAATTATCTGTTATGTATTCTATAATGTTTTGCAAAGTAAATAATGTGAGTTGTCATGCGTAATATTAATTAGCTAAGTAATTTTTGCAAGTATTTTATGTCAGATATGCAATGTATAATAACGTAATGTTGCAAAGTATTTTAATTTTTATGCTAGGTAGAGATAATAACTCGACAATAACTCTTCTCTAATGAAAAAAAAAATAGAAAATGATTTAGGAACATAAAAAATCTCATTAAAACAGGAACAATTGAAATTAAAATAAACATAACATTCTGTACTAAAGTACAGTTTTGTTCACTCCTTTTTTCAAAGTCTTCTGTCCTCTCATTTGCACATACTGCTATTCCAAAACAGTGAAATTGTCTGTTTCAGGGAATCCTTAACGTTCCTTGCTAATGTCAACAACGTTTTCGATGAAACAAAGAGTCGGAAAAATGTCGGCTCATTGTATTCAATAACATACGCGACTACAAAACCATCTGTATCATTTGTAGGAATCGCGGTTTTTTCGATGAGAATTCGTTCTAATTTTTTCTTTCTTAAAAAAGCTAAGTAATTTTAATTTCACTAAAGATGAACATTTAGGCTATATGCTGGGTAATGCAAATCCATCAACCATCAACTAGGTTGTTCAGCAGATGTACGATTGTTTATTTGATTTCTTCTTCCGAAGAGTTGTATTCTGGCAAAATAGAAATTTATTCATAACATAACCTCAATCAACTAAATTATTTCGAATACAATAACCACATAACTACAAGTTGGATAGGCATGGGTGCAAAATACCGATAATGCATGAAACCTAATAATAATAATAATGACATAATAAAAGTTAATTAAAAATCGCTGTTTCACGTCTTTTTCTTTTTTGTTCGAGAGTTTTTGTGGTTCTGAAAAGAACCGTTTATAAATGTGTCGAAAACGAAAAACATCTATTTCGAACTGGTGTACTTGGTGACGGCTTTGGTACCTTCGGAGACGGCGTGCTTGGCCAACTCACCGGGCAACAACAGACGCACGGCAGTTTGAATTTCTCTGCTGGTGATCGTCGAACGTTTGTTGTAGTGTGCCAGACGGGAAGCTTCAGCGGCGATACGTTCGAAGATGTCGTTCACGAAACTGTTCATTATGCTCATAGCCTTACTAGAGATACCGGTGTCGGGATGGACTTGTTTCAACACCTTGTAGATGTAGATGGCATAGCTCTCCTTCCTCCTGCGCTTCTTTTTTTTGTCGCTCTTGGAAATGTTCTTCTGAGCTTTCCCGGCCTTCTTGGCTGCCTTACCACTTGTCTTCGGCGGCATTTTTCAATTCAATTCGATTCAACAAACTCGCGAACTGCTCTGACTCGTGTGCGTGCGTTAACTTTGCACCACCACCTTTCTGATAGGTAGTGTGTTCACCAGAACCCCACCTGAAAACGGGCTCCCACCAATCGTCACGTCCTATTCTCCTATCACGGAGGCTATAAATTCGAAGCACAGCTACCAGCTTTTACAATCGACGAGTCCCGTCCGTCAGTTTTATTACTTCTCGTGGTGTCTAACGAACGAACTTAAAATGTCAGGTCGCGGTAAAGGAGGTAAAGTGAAGGGAAAAGCGAAATCCCGTTCGAGCCGTGCCGGTCTCCAGTTTCCGGTGGGTAGGATACATCGTCTTCTCAGAAAAGGAAATTACGCGGAACGCGTCGGTGCAGGAGCTCCCGTCTATTTGGCCGCCGTCATGGAGTACTTAGCCGCCGAAGTTCTAGAATTGGCAGGAAACGCTGCCCGTGACAACAAGAAGACACGTATTATACCGCGTCATCTGCAGCTGGCCATCAGAAACGACGAGGAATTGAACAAACTCCTGTCCGGAGTTACGATCGCCCAAGGCGGTGTCTTACCCAACATTCAGGCCGTACTTTTACCCAAAAAAACCGAGAAGAAACCTTAAACGAACGATCGATCCATCTCCGTGGCGAAAACTCAAAATATCGGCCCTTCTCAGGGCCACTATAGCTTTTTTTTTTCGTAAAATGACCGATGCATCTTTTCTTTTTGTATTATTATCATTTACGACTGCAATGCCAAAAGGAAAGCAAGGGGTGTTTACGATCTTGGTACATTTATCAGGTAGTCAGTTAGTAATAATTGTCCGTTGTTTCTCGAAAGAACATCATGTTTCTTTTTTTTCCTCTTATTTTTATTTTGTGGTTCTGAAAAGAACCGATTTTGTATTTCGTATTTTATTCTGGTTTTCTCGAACGGTGAAGAGCGCCAGGAAATTAACCTCCGAAACCGTAGAGGGTGCGTCCTTGACGTTTCAAAGCGTAGACGACGTCCATCGCTGTCACGGTTTTACGTTTGGCGTGTTCCGTGTAGGTGACGGCATCTCGGATGACATTTTCCAAGAACACTTTCAGGACTCCGCGAGTTTCTTCGTAGATCAAACCGGAAATACGTTTCACGCCGCCACGACGAGCCAATCTTCTGATAGCGGGTTTCGTGATGCCCTGGATGTTGTCACGCAGGACTTTGCGATGACGCTTCGCTCCTCCTTTTCCCAATCCTTTGCCTCCTTTACCGCGACCGGTCATCTTTTCAGATTATTTCAACTGACACAAAATACCTGCACACCTCGTCCCTAGGAAGTCAACTACCGCAAAATTTCAACTAACGGAGCCTTATATAGATTCAACGGTTCACCATCGACCAATCGACGAAGTCAGCCGTTGACTTTGTTCACGTATAAAAGTACAATTTAATATGGCGGAATTTTTAGTACCCGTTTACCTTTCGACGCGTGCACGTCTAACGATCGTCAGAGTCGATTTTAATAATTGTCAGTTTTGTTTTTCATTCGTTTCATTCGAAATGGCCAGGACCAAGCAGACCGCACGCAAGTCCACCGGAGGAAAAGCCCCCAGGAAACAACTGGCTACCAAAGCGGCCAGGAAAAGCGCTCCCGCCACTGGCGGCGTCAAGAAGCCCCACCGTTACAGACCTGGTACCGTGGCTCTGCGTGAGATCCGTCGTTACCAGAAAAGTACCGAGTTGCTCATCCGCAAGCTTCCCTTTCAACGTTTGGTGAGGGAGATCGCTCAGGATTTCAAAACCGATTTGCGCTTCCAAAGCTCCGCCGTGATGGCCCTCCAGGAAGCGAGCGAAGCTTACTTGGTCGGTCTGTTCGAGGACACGAATTTGTGCGCCATCCACGCCAAACGTGTAACCATCATGCCAAAGGACATCCAACTTGCCAGACGTATTCGGGGTGAACGCGCTTAAATTTTTCCACATCGTGTTTCGGAAGAACAACACGAAACACGAATTTTATAACAAAAAAATCGGTTCTTTTCAGAACCTCAAACCTTACAGGCAAAAAAAAAAAATATATCGCCCTTCAACCGGAAATGAATAAAATAAAAATGTCAATAATCGGTCGGTCCTCTCGATTCGGGTTGGGTTGCGGTCGTTCGTAAAATTTTATTGCATCCTGTCATCACCTACCTGCCAGCTGATGCTATCTATTTTATTTGGTTTCGCCGTAAGGATAGTTTTATTTCTTTTTTTCGTCGTAGATTATCGTGTGGCCCTGAAAAGGGCCATTTGTGCGTGCCCCGTTGCCGGTAGTACGATGATGACGTCGGAACGAGGCACAGCCGAACGAACATGAGTCGAGTATCCATCCACGTTTCTCACTTTTTCCTCTTCGGCGAAGCGGCCTTTTTCACCTTGACAGGAATGGCTTTGGCTGTCTTGGGTTTGGGTGCTTTGGGTTTTTTAGTCGGACCAGCCTTGTTAGATTTCTTCGCTTTGGAAGGCGATCGGGGTTTCGGGGCGGCTCTAGTTTTCTTTTCTGCCGAGGAGGCGGCCGATTTCTTGGCTTTCGCTGCGGCGGCGGAGGCAGCGACGGCGCTCTTCTTTTCGGCAGCAGTCTTCTTCGCTTTGGGGGAGGCTTGTTTTTTGGCTGTCTTCGAGGAAGCCTTGTCGGAAGTCGTCGCGACGGCGGTACGTTTGGCGGATGATTTTTTCGTCTTGGATGCGGCGGACGAAGCGGGTTTCCTCTTGTCGGAGGCGGAGGCGACTTTGGCACCACCGGAGGTGGACGAGGCGAGCTTGAACGAACCCGACGCGCCCTTACCTTTCGTCTGAACCAGAGATCCCGACGCCACGGCGCCTTTCAGATATTTCTTGATGAAAGGGGCGACCTTTTCGGCGTCGACTTTGTAATTTGCGGCGACGAACTTCTTGATGGCCTGAAGAGACGATCCTCCGCGTTCCTTGAGTCCCTTGATGGCGTTGTTTACCATCTCGGATGTCGGAGGATGGGACGGTTTCGCCCTGGGATTTTTCGCTTTTTTCTCTTTCTTCGCGTGGGATTGAGGGGTGGCAGCGGAACCGGTGGTGACCGATGATGCTGTTTGATTTTCGACGTCGGCCATCTTTCACGTTAAAACGTTAAAAGTTAATAATAATTATTGAAAAAACACTTGCTCACACACGTACACTTCGAGCACCTCGTGAACGAGAATTGAACAAAAAAATTTTCTAAGTCTTTATAAAATAGTCGCCACTGCGGACGGAAGACTGAACGCGCACCGCGTCCGCCGTCGAAGAAATTGCAGGCCTCGGAATCGTTGCCCGCGTGATGGCATCGTCCTCTTTCCTCGATCACCATCGCCACCGTGTGATCAAGCTGGCCGAACTCGGTTTCCGAAGTTTCCCTGGAGATAGCGAAGTTCGTCTCGGAACGTCGGTGGGTTTCGAATCAGGTACACGCCCCTCCAACCACCAGCCCTAAATCCGGGTCGTCACGGTTTCGATTCGGGACCGACGGTTTACGTCGGCGGTGCGGGGTAGACGCGTCGATTCCGGGAATCCATATTTCGTTCGCCGAAATATTGGTCCATCTCTTCCCGGAATACCGCGCCACCTTCTCGATTTTACGACATCTTCGCGTCGCCAAACGCTTCCGAAACGGTCGAAGCACAGAAAGGACCTGGTGTTCGAACCGAGGCAATTCCGACAACAGGATGCCGCGAACCGCCTCTCCGACGTTCAGGTCGATCGTTTTCGGCGGAAGTTGAAACGGGACGAGTCGACGACGGGTCCCGTTGCCGTCCGGACCCTTCGGGACGGCCGAAAGTCCGTCGAGAGGATCATCCGAAAGGAGACGGTCTTCATCGTCCGACCGATGCCGCACCTACGAGTTTTCCGATATTTTCTTCGACGGATCTTCAGGTTTTCTTCCTTTCTTCCGTCTTTCTCTCTTCGTAATTTCGTGTCCGACCTGCGTCGTCCGAAGTCGGGGTGAAGATCGAAGAAAAAACGCCAAAAATAACAACTCGTCAGCCACGCACACCGCGTTCGAATGTCTAACGGTCCAACTTGGATTTTCGAAGATCGCCGAATCCGAGGGACGATAAATAATAATAATAATAATAATAATGGTAATAAATAATAATGTTAATAATAATAATAATGATATGATGATTATAACGATAATTATTATAGATAGGTAAATAGAAACACAGGTCTCCTCTCGAAAATCGGAACTTCCTGATATTACTTACATATTTCGGTCGATCCAAATGTGGGAATCTCGTCGTCGTCGGAGCAAGCAGCGCGGTGGGTGGGGTGAAATTCTGGATTTTCCACCGCCGCCGGCGGTCGAAAAATGTGCGACGCGGGAGATCGCCAGTCCGTCTAGTAGTCTCTCTTGTCGTTAGAGCGTGACGTGGTGGTTGTTGTGGGATTTCCCGTTAGTTCGGTCCGACGTCGGTCGTCAGAGGGTAAGTGCATACGGAAACGAAACGCATCGCGTTTTGATGTTCATATTCGTGCATCGGAATGTTAAAAGCAATATATTTTACACCAACGATCACACCTAAACACCACGGCAATGGCCATACCACGTTGAAAAGCACCGGTTCTCGTCCGATCACCGAAGTTAAGCAACGTCGGGCGCGGTCAGTACTTGGATGGGTGACCGCTTGGGAACACCGCGTGCCGTTGCCCCCCAACACTTTTTGTTTTTTTTTGAAATCCATAGCAACCACCGAACCGATTTGTTTTTCGTGCAGGTATTCGGAAACATGCACAGACCCGTATCATGTAGATTCATAGCTTTAAGTACTAGATAATTAAGAAAACAATTTTTTTTGTCGATTAATTGTAAACAATTGCAGAATAAAAACTCGTCAAACGGTAAAGGTTGTCGTTCGATCACCGAAGGTAAGCCACGCGGGCAGCGGTCAGCACTTGGACGGGTGACCGGTTCATTATATTCCTTCCGTGAGTTTAACAAAGATAACATATGCAAATGTCGTAAGTGCGACGAGGAAGACGGCGATCTTTTAATGTAAAAAAAATATATATTAGGTTACGCGTACATGCCACTTTGACTGCTGCTTTATTTTTTTGGTTTTTAAATAATTAGAGATCTGAATTCAACATATCAGTTCTATGTTATAATGGACAGACAATGTTGTATTCTTGGCCCCTAACACGTTAAGACCAACATAAAAACTAGAATAACTTACCATTCGTTAAACGTTAAACAATTTCGAACCACGTTTTTTTGAGCTCGAACAAACTCATAACACAACACTCATTTATTAGTCACTGGACCATTGTAAAACGAGAAGAGAGAAAAACCATGCGAAACTATTTTTAAAACGAAGAGAATAAAGGTTTTAAATGGTAGGGCTGTATGACAGACTTGTCAATTATCGTGGGGGGTACGGCTGAGATTTATGACGAAATCGAGTGGCGCCGGCGGTCGGTCACTTTCACGAAAGAGGTCTAAACACGGGTCGTTTACGATACCCTCTGGTTACTAGAAAAGTTCTAGACAGATGTTTGTCGGCTTTTCGAGGTATTTATTTGTGAGTCCAAAGACTCAATGGAGTAATATCGGACTGAAATTCCAAGATTTTGCTGTGTAATCCAAAAAACTATGTTCCTCGTAACATTTAACGATGTGTTAATTCAACTATTATTTTAATTTTTCGTATACGTATTTATACTAAAAAGTACAGCGCTTCCAACAGTGAATTGTGAATTGAAAATGTTTCAAAGAAAGATCGATAGTTTTGAAAAAAATTACATATTAATAAATTTAGATAGATTTAGAAGTATACATTGCACTTACTTTTCAAAATTATTGTACTTCTGATTTGGTTGAAATAACATAATATGTAGCAGTCATAGTTGCGATTGTAGAAAAAATCTTGTGTACATTGCAGTCGCGGCTGGTGTTGGGTAAAACCTTTATTTTTTAGGGGGTCATTACCCAAATGACCTCATGGACCAGCCGTTCCTGTTAGGTTTTATATATCAAATTGATTCGTCTGTCTTTTTCATCATGCCTTCGAAAAGCGAGCTCCTGTTTCGCCAAAGTAACTGTGACGTCAATTAAATACGATAATAAAATTCGGTTTTTCCCATCTTCTTTTCGTATCCCACCTCCACCCGGCGGCAGTAGTGCAGTGCTTATCAACATAATTACCGGCGTCTCGCCTCCACATTTTGACTTTTTTGTGTTTTATGTGTTCTCTAAGTCCAAAATTTTTAAATTTTTAAAAAGAGATTGCGGTACTATTCCTGTTGCTGAAATTATAATAATATATTTATTAATTTTTGTATTATATGTCTGTGTTATATTGTGTGAATTTGGAACAGCTATATCTAAAAGATATGCTTGCTTTTGTTGTTTATTTAAAATAATAATGTCTGGTCTGTTATGCTGAATGTGAATGTCAGTTAAAACTGTGCGATCAAAATATAATTTGTAATTGTCATTTTCTAAACAACTTTCTGGTTTATAAATGTAATGTGGTTGTGTATCCTTTAATAAATTGAATTTAACTGCTAAATTCATGTGTATAATTTTTGCGAATATATCATGACGTTTTTTATATTCGCTGTGAGCCAAAACGGTGCAAGATCTTGTATTGCAAATATAAAACCCTCAGCTCTTTAAAATATCTCCCATGTAAAGACTTTTGTTTTATATTTGCTATAGTGTCATATCACGAGCTCTATTGAGAAAATAATTTTTTAGTGAAGCAATTTGATTGTGTTGTAGAATTTCTAGATTTGAAAAACCCCTACCACCATTTTCGCGTGGTAAATTAAATCTTTCAACAGCAGATTTGGGGTGATGTTTACAAAATTTTGTAAAGAGAACTCTAGTTTGAATATTTATATTCTTTAAATTAGTTTTGGACCATTTTATAACACCAAAAGAATAGATTTAATTTTATAATTGAATGTTGAATATGATTTGATTGATTAATACCTAAATATTTATAAAATTCTCCTTTATTTAAATTTTTAATGATTTCTCCTTCTTTAGTTATATATTCTAAATTTTCGTAATGACCACGACATATTGATTGATTTTCAGTTATTGTTAAGTTTTATGTCATCCATATAAAGAAGGTGATTTAATTTAATATTAATTTTATAAATTTTAAGAATTTTAATTAACCATGAATGTGGTACTGAATCATAGGCTTTTTTGTAGTCTATGAATTGTTGTTGCATTATTTTCCAAACGTTTGAGACTTAAAATATTCGTCAAATGTTCTTCTTTTTTTAAATCAGAATACCCCTGACAAATCCGAACATTTTGTTTTGCGGTAGATAAAAATAAACATGGGCCAAGACAGAATATTAATATTCGGTGTGGAATTTTCCTGCGTTCTTGTTCATTTCTATCGAAGTGCTCACGAAAAGTTGTGAATATCAACACTTTGTAATTGTCGTAGTGAAAAATAAAAAAGATAGCTATGGGGCACAACTTATTTCGCACTTCATTAGAAAAGTAACAGTATTAAAATAAAAAAAATATTTTTCTAAATTTCGAACGTTAGGTCTATCCTGACCAGCCGCCAATTAGTGGTATTATTTTATTTTTTGCTGTTTTCCACAATAGTTATTTTTATATTAAATATAAACAATATTTTTTCTATCATTGATTCAAAAAATTGAAATTAAAAATTCAAATTTTTGAAGGAACTCTGAAGTTTCAATGCAGTGACCATGTTGCTAGGTAACTAATAAAAAACAGTGCGTGAAATGAAAAACAGAAATAGTCGTATGCGTTTTGTATGGTTTCTATGGTTTCGATCTTACTAACAATGCAATGAAAATGACCCACTTCAGGCACAGATAACTATGCGTGAATTTCAATTTTTTGAATCAATTATATAAAAACAAAATTGATTTGGCGGCCGCTACACAAAAGTGGTGGGAGGCGAGAACCTGTTTCCGCCGGTCTCCGTTTATGACACAGCTGACGGAAATCTTGTTCTTTTTTTTTCGTTTATTGTTAATTTTAAAATTAATAAATTTTCCCTGGATACGTATTCGACTTATCCGGTACGAGTTATTTTTAAATTAACTTAATGGCCCGTTGCTCTTGTTCTTTTTATCGTTTTATCGTTAGCAATAGTACAATACTCACGCATTTTTAATCTAAAATTAACAAAACTTGAATGGATCGGGATTATCACACTTCTGAATTGAAGTTTTCATTCGTTTAAAATATAATTGATAGTAATACGTAATGCGGATTGCCTAAACGTTGCTTCCATCACGTCAACATCACACATTCACGTTCGCCCGTAGAAATGGCGTGATGCACACGAAATCGATCCAAAAAGGCTCATAATATTTGTGTCACGCGAATCTACGTCGAAAACTAGAAAAAAAAAAATTCAATTCGAATTTCAATAATCGAAACGATGCGTCGTCGATACTAAACGTAGGTAGTAACTAAAGTGTGATCGGGTGCGATAAAAGTGTCCGTCAATAATCATCATCCGACAATCATTTAATAGACGAACGCTAATTTTTGGCACTCACTCGGACGACAGAACCAGTCCAGACGGAAACCGGGGCGCGGGGTGGGTGGGTGGTTGTATGTCCGTGAATCTGTCCGGCGCGCGTCAACATTTCAGTTATCGTCGCGAGAGTTAAAACGAAAGGTGGTTAGTGTGAAAGTGACGTTTTTTCGTGGAGACACGTTACGAAGGGTGAGTACCTAATATAATATAAAACCAACCGAAAACCCACAATAGTGCCCCGGTTTATTATCGTGAATAGGTGTTTGGTAAATATTTTCTGTATTCCAACTAGCAAGTCTTTTATCAAAAAACTCCGGCAACATGGCTATTGTGGTATTATTGATACCACCTAACTGAAGAATGATTAAAAAGATTATAAAGTTAATAACTAAGTCGACGATTTTATCGGGAAATTGAACGGAGAAACAAAAATAGCTCTTAGCGACAGTTGCCTGAAGTCGCAAATAACGGCGATTGACGAAATCACGTTTTTTTTATTTTAATTCCAATGAACAATACACAGGGTCACAATTATCTGTTATGTATTCTATAATGTTTTGCAAAGTAAATAATGTGAGTTGTCATGCGTAATATTAATTAGCTAAGTAATTTTTGCAAGTATTTTATGTCAGATATGCAATGTATAATAACGTAATGTTGCAAAGTATTTTAATTTTTATGCTAGGTAGAGATAATAAAATAGAAAATGATTTAGGAACATAAAAAATCTCATTAAAACAGGAACAATTGAAATTAAAATAAACATAACATTCTGTACTAAAGTACAGTTTTGTTCACTCCTTTTTTCAAAGTCTTCTGTCCTCTCATTTGCACATACTGCTATTCCAAAACAGTGAAATTGTCTGTTTCAGGGAATCCTTAACGTTCCTTGCTAATGTCAACAACGTTTTCGATGAAACAAAGAGTCGGAAAAATGTCGGCTCATTGTATTCAATAACATACGCGACTACAAAACCATCTGTATCATTTGTAGGAATCGCGGTTTTTTCGATGAGAATTCGTTCTAATTTTTTCTTTCTTAAAAAAGCTAAGTAATTTTAATTTCACTAAAGATGAACATTTAGGCTATATGCTGGGTAATGCAAATCCATCAACCATCAACTAGGTTGTTCAGCAGATGTACGATTGTTTATTTGATTTCTTCTTCCGAAGAGTTGTATTCTGGCAAAATAGAAATTTATTCATAACATAACCTCAATCAACTAAATTATTTCGAATACAATAACCACATAACTACAAGTTGGATAGGCATGGGTGCAAAATACCGATAATGCATGAAACCTAAAGGGCCTACTGTTCATCCAATATATTTACATAGCTTAAATAGCATGTTTATTTTTTATAGAAAAATTTTGCATTTTCTCGCTTTCTTAAACTGTATGTAACATTTTTCATATTTTTTCGCTGTCATAATGACATAATAAAAGTTAATTAAAAATCGCTGTTTCACGTCTTTTTCTTTTTTGTTCGAGAGTTTTTGTGGTTCTGAAAAGAACCGTTTATAAATGTGTCGAAAACGAAAAACATCTATTTCGAACTGGTGTACTTGGTGACGGCTTTGGTACCTTCGGAGACGGCGTGCTTGGCCAACTCACCGGGCAACAACAGACGCACGGCAGTTTGAATTTCTCTGCTGGTGATCGTCGAACGTTTGTTGTAGTGTGCCAGACGGGAAGCTTCAGCGGCGATACGTTCGAAGATGTCGTTCACGAAACTGTTCATTATGCTCATAGCCTTACTAGAGATACCGGTGTCGGGATGGACTTGTTTCAACACCTTGTAGATGTAGATGGCATAGCTCTCCTTCCTCCTGCGCTTCTTTTTTTTGTCGCTCTTGGAAATGTTCTTCTGAGCTTTCCCGGCCTTCTTGGCTGCCTTACCACTTGTCTTCGGCGGCATTTTTCAATTCAATTCGATTCAACAAACTCGCGAACTGCTCTGACTCGTGTGCGTGCGTTAACTTTGCACCACCACCTTTCTGATAGGTAGTGTGTTCACCAGAACCCCACCTGAAAACGGGCTCCCACCAATCGTCACGTCCTATTCTCCTATCACGGAGGCTATAAATTCGAAGCACAGCTACCAGCTTTTACAATCGACGAGTCCCGTCCGTCAGTTTTATTACTTCTCGTGGTGTCTAACGAACGAACTTAAAATGTCAGGTCGCGGTAAAGGAGGTAAAGTGAAGGGAAAAGCGAAATCCCGTTCGAGCCGTGCCGGTCTCCAGTTTCCGGTGGGTAGGATACATCGTCTTCTCAGAAAAGGAAATTACGCGGAACGCGTCGGTGCAGGAGCTCCCGTCTATTTGGCCGCCGTCATGGAGTACTTAGCCGCCGAAGTTCTAGAATTGGCAGGAAACGCTGCCCGTGACAACAAGAAGACACGTATTATACCGCGTCATCTGCAGCTGGCCATCAGAAACGACGAGGAATTGAACAAACTCCTGTCCGGAGTTACGATCGCCCAAGGCGGTGTCTTACCCAACATTCAGGCCGTACTTTTACCCAAAAAAACCGAGAAGAAACCTTAAACGAACGATCGATCCATCTCCGTGGCGAAAACTCAAAATATCGGCCCTTCTCAGGGCCACTATAGCTTTTTTTTTTCGTAAAATGACCGATGCATCTTTTCTTTTTGTATTATTATCATTGCGGTCGTCAATTTGGCTGTATGAAGAAAGATTTACGACTGCAATGCCAAAAGGAAAGCAAGGGGTGTTTACGATCTTGGTACATTTATCAGGTAGTCCGTTGTTTCTCGAAAGAACATCATGTTTCTTTTTTTTCCTCTTATTTTTATTTTGTGGTTCTGAAAAGAACCGATTTTGTATTTCGTATTTTATTCTGGTTTTCTCGAACGGTGAAGAGCGCCAGGAAATTAACCTCCGAAACCGTAGAGGGTGCGTCCTTGACGTTTCAAAGCGTAGACGACGTCCATCGCTGTCACGGTTTTACGTTTGGCGTGTTCCGTGTAGGTGACGGCATCTCGGATGACATTTTCCAAGAACACTTTCAGGACTCCGCGAGTTTCTTCGTAGATCAAACCGGAAATACGTTTCACGCCGCCACGACGAGCCAATCTTCT
>NW_027184287.1:0-14426 GCF_963966145.1 Tenebrio molitor | reverse complement strand
TGCTAGGTAACTAATAAAAAACAGTGCGTGAAATGAAAAACAGAAATAGTCGTATGCGTTTTGTATGGTTTCTATGGTTTCGATCTTACTAACAATGCAATGAAAATGACCCACTTCAGGCACAGATAACTATGCGTGAATTTCAATTTTTTGAATCAATTATATAAAAACAAAATTGATTTGGCGGCCGCTACACAAAAGTGGTGGGAGGCGAGAACCTGTTTCCGCCGGTCTCCGTTTATGACACAGCTGACGGAAATCTTGTTCTTTTTTTTTCGTTTATTGTTAATTTTAAAATTAATAAATTTTCCCTGGATACGTTATTCGACTTATCCGGTACGAGTTATTTTTAAATTAACTTAATGGCCCGTTGCTCTTGTTCTTTTTATCGTTTTATCGTTAGCAATAGTACAATACTCACGCATTTTTAATCTAAAATTAACAAAACTTGAATGGATCGGGATTATCACACTTCTGAATTGAAGTTTTCATTCGTTTAAAATATAATTGATAGTAATACGTAATGCGGATTGCCTAAACGTTGCTTCCATCACGTCAACATCACACATTCACGTTCGCCCGTAGAAATGGCGTGATGCACACGAAATCGATCCAAAAAGGCTCATAATATTTGTGTCACGCGAATCTACGTCGAAAACTAGAAAAAAAAAAATTCAATTCGAATTTCAATAATCGAAACGATGCGTCGTCGATACTAAACGTAGGTAGTAACTAAAGTGTGATCGGGTGCGATAAAAGTGTCCGTCAATAATCATCATCCGACAATCATTTAATAGACGAACGCTAATTTTTGGCACTCACTCGGACGACAGAACCAGTCCAGACGGAAACCGGGGCGCGGGGTGGGTGGGTGGTTGTATGTCCGTGAATCTGTCCGGCGCGCGTCAACATTTCAGTTATCGTCGCGAGAGTTAAAACGAAAGGTGGTTAGTGTGAAAGTGACGTTTTTTCGTGGAGACACGTTACGAAGGGTGAGTACCTAATATAATATAAAACCAACCGAAAACCCACAATAGTGCCCCGGTTTATTATCGTGAATAGGTGTTTGGTAAATATTTTCTGTATTCCAACTAGCAAGTCTTTTATCAAAAAACTCCGGCAACATGGCTATTGTGGTATTATTGATACCACCTAACTGAAGAATGATTAAAAAGATTATAAAGTTAATAACTAAGTCGACGATTTTATCGGGAAATTGAACGGAGAAACAAAAATAGCTCTTAGCGACAGTTGCCTGAAGTCGCAAATAACGGCGATTGACGAAATCACGTTTTTTTTATTTTAATTCCAATGAACAATACACAGGGTCACAATTATCTGTTATGTATTCTATAATGTTTTGCAAAGTAAATAATGTGAGTTGTCATGCGTAATATTAATTAGCTAAGTAATTTTTGCAAGTATTTTATGTCAGATATGCAATGTATAATAACGTAATGTTGCAAAGTATTTTAATTTTTATGCTAGGTAGAGATAATAAAATAGAAAATGATTTAGGAACATAAAAAATCTCATTAAAACAGGAACAATTGAAATTAAAATAAACATAACATTCTGTACTAAAGTACAGTTTTGTTCACTCCTTTTTTCAAAGTCTTCTGTCCTCTCATTTGCACATACTGCTATTCCAAAACAGTGAAATTGTCTGTTTCAGGGAATCCTTAACGTTCCTTGCTAATGTCAACAACGTTTTCGATGAAACAAAGAGTCGGAAAAATGTCGGCTCATTGTATTCAATAACATACGCGACTACAAAACCATCTGTATCATTTGTAGGAATCGCGGTTTTTCGATGAGAATTCGTTCTAATTTTTTCTTTCTTAAAAAAGCTAAGTAATTTTAATTTCACTAAAGATGAACATTTAGGCTATATGCTGGGTAATGCAAATCCATCAACCATCAACTAGGTTGTTCAGCAGATGTACGATTGTTTATTTGATTTCTTCTTCCGAAGAGTTGTATTCTGGCAAAATAGAAATTTATTCATAACATAACCTCAATCAACTAAATTATTTCGAATACAATAACCACATAACTACAAGTTGGATAGGCATGGGTGCAAAATACCGATAATGCATGAAACCTAAAGGGCCTACTGTTCATCCAATATATTTACATAGCTTAAATAGCATGTTTATTTTATTTTTTATAGAAAAATTTTGCATTTCTCGCTTTCTTAAACTGTATGTAACATTTTTCATATTTTTTCGCTGTCATAATGACATAATAAAAGTTAATTAAAAATCGCTGTTTCACGTCTTTTTCTTTTTTGTTCGAGAGTTTTTGTGGTTCTGAAAAGAACCGTTTATAAATGTGTCGAAAACGAAAAACATCTATTTCGAACTGGTGTACTTGGTGACGGCTTTGGTACCTTCGGAGACGGCGTGCTTGGCCAACTCACCGGGCAACAACAGACGCACGGCAGTTTGAATTTCTCTGCTGGTGATCGTCGAACGTTTGTTGTAGTGTGCCAGACGGGAAGCTTCAGCGGCGATACGTTCGAAGATGTCGTTCACGAAACTGTTCATTATGCTCATAGCCTTACTAGAGATACCGGTGTCGGGATGGACTTGTTTCAACACCTTGTAGATGTAGATGGCATAGCTCTCCTTCCTCCTGCGCTTCTTTTTTTTGTCGCTCTTGGAAATGTTCTTCTGAGCTTTCCCGGCCTTCTTGGCTGCCTTACCACTTGTCTTCGGCGGCATTTTTCAATTCAATTCGATTCAACAAACTCGCGAACTGCTCTGACTCGTGTGCGTGCGTTAACTTTGCACCACCACCTTTCTGATAGGTAGTGTGTTCACCAGAACCCCACCTGAAAACGGGCTCCCACCAATCGTCACGTCCTATTCTCCTATCACGGAGGCTATAAATTCGAAGCACAGCTACCAGCTTTTACAATCGACGAGTCCCGTCCGTCAGTTTTATTACTTCTCGTGGTGTCTAACGAACGAACTTAAAATGTCAGGTCGCGGTAAAGGAGGTAAAGTGAAGGGAAAAGCGAAATCCCGTTCGAGCCGTGCCGGTCTCCAGTTTCCGGTGGGTAGGATACATCGTCTTCTCAGAAAAGGAAATTACGCGGAACGCGTCGGTGCAGGAGCTCCCGTCTATTTGGCCGCCGTCATGGAGTACTTAGCCGCCGAAGTTCTAGAATTGGCAGGAAACGCTGCCCGTGACAACAAGAAGACACGTATTATACCGCGTCATCTGCAGCTGGCCATCAGAAACGACGAGGAATTGAACAAACTCCTGTCCGGAGTTACGATCGCCCAAGGCGGTGTCTTACCCAACATTCAGGCCGTACTTTTACCCAAAAAACCGAGAAGAAACCTTAAACGAACGATCGATCCATCTCCGTGGCGAAAACTCAAAATATCGGCCCTTCTCAGGGCCACTATAGCTTTTTTTTTTCGTAAAATGACCGATGCATCTTTTCTTTTTGTATTATTATCATTGCGGTCGTCAATTTGGCTGTATGAAGAAAGATTTACGACTGCAATGCCAAAAGGAAAGCAAGGGGTGTTTACGATCTTGGTACATTTATCAGGTAGTCCGTTGTTTCTCGAAAGAACATCATGTTTCTTTTTTTTCCTCTTATTTTTATTTTGTGGTTCTGAAAAGAACCGATTTTGTATTTCGTATTTTATTCTGGTTTTCTCGAACGGTGAAGAGCGCCAGGAAATTAACCTCCGAAACCGTAGAGGGTGCGTCCTTGACGTTTCAAAGCGTAGACGACGTCCATCGCTGTCACGGTTTTACGTTTGGCGTGTTCCGTGTAGGTGACGGCATCTCGGATGACATTTTCCAAGAACACTTTCAGGACTCCGCGAGTTTCTTCGTAGATCAAACCGGAAATACGTTTCACGCCGCCACGACGAGCCAATCTTCTGATAGCGGGTTTCGTGATGCCCTGGATGTTGTCACGCAGGACTTTGCGATGACGCTTCGCTCCTCCTTTTCCCAATCCTTTGCCTCCTTTACCGCGACCGGTCATCTTTTCAGATTATTTCAACTGACACAAAATACCTGCACACCTCGTCCCTAGGAAGTCAACTACCGCAAAATTTCAACTAACGGAGCCTTATATAGATTCAACGGTTCACCATCGACCAATCGACGAAGTCAGCCGTTGACTTTGTTCACGTATAAAAGTACAATTTAATATGGCGGAATTTTTAGTACCCGTTTACCTTTCGACGCGTGCACGTCTAACGATCGTCAGTTTTGTTTTTCATTCGTTTCATTCGAAATGGCCAGGACCAAGCAGACCGCACGCAAGTCCACCGGAGGAAAAGCCCCCAGGAAACAACTGGCTACCAAAGCGGCCAGGAAAAGCGCTCCCGCCACTGGCGGCGTCAAGAAGCCCCACCGTTACAGACCTGGTACCGTGGCTCTGCGTGAGATCCGTCGTTACCAGAAAAGTACCGAGTTGCTCATCCGCAAGCTTCCCTTTCAACGTTTGGTGAGGGAGATCGCTCAGGATTTCAAAACCGATTTGCGCTTCCAAAGCTCCGCCGTGATGGCCCTCCAGGAAGCGAGCGAAGCTTACTTGGTCGGTCTGTTCGAGGACACGAATTTGTGCGCCATCCACGCCAAACGTGTAACCATCATGCCAAAGGACATCCAACAAAGGACATCCAACTTGCCAGACGTATTCGGGGTGAACGCGCTTAAATTTTTCCACATCGTGTTTCGGAAGAACAACACGAAACACGAATTTTATAACAAAAAAATCGGTTCTTTTCAGAACCTCAAACTTTACAGGCAAAAAAAAAAAATATATCGCCCTTCAACCGGAAATGAATAAAATAAAAATGTCAATAATCGGTCGGTCCTCTCGATTCGGGTTGGGTTGCGGTCGTTCGTAAAATTTTATTGCATCCTGTCATCACCTACCTGCCAGCTGATGCTATCTATTTTATTTGGTTTCGCCGTAAGGATAGTTTTATTTCTTTTTTTCGTCGTAGATTATCGTGTGGCCCTGAAAAGGGCCATTTGTGCGTGCCCCGTTGCCGGTAGTACGATGATGACGTCGGAACGAGGCACAGCCGAACGAACATGAGTCGGTATCCATCCACGTTTCTCACTTTTTCCTCTTCGGCGAAGCGGCCTTTTTCACCTTGACAGGAATGGCTTTGGCTGTCTTGGGTTTAGGGTGCTTTGGGTTTTTTAGTCGGACCAGCCTTGTTAGATTTCTTCGCTTTGGAAGGCGATCGGGGTTTCGGGGCGGCTCTAGTTTTCTTTTCTGCCGAGGAGGCGGCCGATTTCTTGGCTTTCGCTGCGGCGGCGGAGGCAGCGACGGCGCTCTTCTTTTCGGCAGCAGTCTTCTTCGCTTTGGGGGAGGCTTGTTTTTTGGCTGTCTTCGAGGAAGCCTTGTCGGAAGTCGTCGCGACGGCGGTACGTTTGGCGGATGATTTTTTCGTCTTGGATGCGGCGGACGAAGCGGGTTTCCTCTTGTCGGAGGCGGAGGCGACTTTGGCACCACCGGAGGTGGACGAGGCGAGCTTGAACGAACCCGACGCGCCCTTACCTTTCGTCTGAACCAGAGATCCCGACGCCACGGCGCCTTTCAGATATTTCTTGATGAAAGGGGCGACCTTTTCGGCGTCGACTTTGTAATTTGCGGCGACGAACTTCTTGATGGCCTGAAGAGACGATCCTCCGCGTTCCTTGAGTCCCTTGATGGCGTTGTTTACCATCTCGGATGTCGGAGGATGGGACGGTTTCGCCCTGGGATTTTTCGCTTTTTTCTCTTTCTTCGCGTGGGATTGAGGGGTGGCAGCGGAACCGGTGGTGACCGATGATGCTGTTTGATTTTCGACGTCGGCCATCTTTCACGTTAAAACGTTAAAAGTTAATAATAATTATTGAAAAAACACTTGCTCACACACGTACACTTCGAGCACCTCGTGAACGAGAATTGAACAAAAAAATTTTCTAAGTCTTTATAAAATAGTCGCCACTGCGGACGGAAGACTGAACGCGCACCGCGTCCGCCGTCGAAGAAATTGCAGGCCTCGGAATCGTTGCCCGCGTGATGGCATCGTCCTCTTTCCTCGATCACCATCGCCACCGTGTGATCAAGCTGGCCGAACTCGGTTTCCGAAGTTTCCCTGGAGATAGCGAAGTTCGTCTCGGAACGTCGGTGGGTTTCGAATCAGGTACACGCCCCTCCAACCACCAGCCCTAAATCCGGGTCGTCACGGTTTCGATTCGGGACCGACGGTTTACGTCGGCGGTGCGGGGTAGACGCGTCGATTCCGGGAATCCATATTTCGTTCGCCGAAATATTGGTCCATCTCTTCCCGGAATACCGCGCCACCTTCTCGATTTTACGACATCTTCGCGTCGCCAAACGCTTCCGAAACGGTCGAAGCACAGAAAGGACCTGGTGTTCGAACCGAGGCAATTCCGACAACAGGATGCCGCGAACCGCCTCTCCGACGTTCAGGTCGATCGTTTTCGGCGGAAGTTGAAACGGGACGAGTCGACGACGGGTCCCGTTGCCGTCCGGACCCTTCGGGACGGCCGAAAGTCCGTCGAGAGGATCATCCGAAAGGAGACGGTCTTCATCGTCCGACCGATGCCGCACCTACGAGTTTTCCGATATTTTCTTCGACGGATCTTCAGGTTTTCTTCCTTTCTTCCGTCTTTCTCTCTTCGTAATTTCGTGTCCGACCTGCGTCGTCCGAAGTCGGGGTGAAGATCGAAGAAAAAACGCCAAAAATAACAACTCGTCAGCCACGCACACCGCGTTCGAATGTCTAACGGTCCAACTTGGATTTTCGAAGATCGCCGAATCCGAGGGACGATAAATAATAATAATAATAATAATAATGGTAATAAATAATAATGTTAATAATAATAATAATGATATGATGATTATAACGATAATTATTATAGATAGGTAAATAGAAACACAGGTCTCCTCTCGAAAATCGGAACTTCCTGATATTACTTACATATTTCGGTCGATCCAAATGTGGGAATCTCGTCGTCGTCGGAGCAAGCAGCGCGGTAGGTGGGGTGAAATTCTGGATTTTCCACCGCCGCCGGCGGTCGAAAAATGTGCGACGCGGGAGATCGCCAGTCCGTCTAGTAGTCTCTCTTGTCGTTAGAGCGTGACGTGGTGGTTGTTGTGGGATTTCCCGTTAGTTCGGTCCGACGTCGGTCGTCAGAGGGTAAGTGCATACGGAAACGAAACGCATCGCGTTTTGATGTTCATATTCGTGCATCGGAATGTTAAAAGCAATATATTTTACACCAACGATCACACCTAAACACCACGGCAACGGCCATACCACGTTGAAAAGCACCGGTTCTCGTCCGATCACCGAAGTTAAGCAACGTCGGGCGCTGTCAGTACTTGGATGGGTGACCGCTTGGGAACACCGCGTGCCGTTGCCCCCCAACACTTTTTGTTTTTTTTTGAAATCCATAGCAACCACCGAACCGATTTGTTTTTCGTGCAGGTATTCGGAAACATGCACAGACCCGTATAATGTAGATTCATAGCTTTAAGTACTAGATAATTAAGAAAACAATTTTTTTTGTCGATTAATTGTAAACAATTGCAGAATAAAAACTCGTCAAACGGTAAAGGTTGTCGTTCGATCACCGAAGGTAAGCCACGCGGGCAGCGGTCAGCACTTGGACGGGTGACCGGTTCATTATATTCCTTCCGTGAGTTTAACAAAGATAACATATGCAAATGTCGTAAGTGCGACGAGGAAGACGGCGATCTTTTAATGTAAAAAAAATATATATTAGGTTACGCGTACATGCCACTTTGACTGCTGCTTTATTTTTTTGGTTTTTAAATAATTAGAGATCTGAATTCAACATATCAGTTCTATGTTATAATGGACAGACAATGTTGTATTCTTGGCCCCTAACACGTTAAGACCAACATAAAAACTAGAATAACTTACCATTCGTTAAACGTTAAACAATTTCGAACCACGTTTTTTTGAGCTCGAACAAACTCATAACACAACACTCATTTATTAGTCACTGGACCATTGTAAAACGAGAAGAGAGAAAAACCATGCGAAACTATTTTTAAAACGAAGAGAATAAAGGTTTTAAATGGTAGGGCTGTATGACAGACTTGTCAATTATCGTGGGGGGTACGGCTGAGATTTATGACGAAATCGAGCGGCGCCGGCGGTCGGTCACTTTCACGAAAGAGGTCTAAACACGGGTCGTTTACGATACCCTCTGGTTACTAGAAAAGTTCTAGACAGATGTTTGTCGGCTTTTCGAGGTATTTATTTGTGAGTCCAAAGACTCAATGGAGTAATATCGGACTGAAATTCCAAGATTTTGCTGTGTAATCCAAAAAACTATGTTCCTCGTAACATTTAACGATGTGTTAATTCAACTATTATTTTAATTTTTCGTATACGTATTTATACTAAAAAGTACAGCGCTTCCAACAGTGAATTGTGAATTGAAAATGTTTCAAAGAAAGATCGATAGTTTGAAAAAAATTACATATTAATAAATTTAGATAGATTTAGAAGTATACATTGCACTTACTTTTCAAAATTATTGTACTTCTGATTTGGTTGAAATAACATAATATGTAGCAGTCATAGTCTTGTGTACATTGCAGTCGCGGCTGGTGTTGGGTAAAACCTTTATTTTTTAGGGGGTCATTACCCAAATGACCTCATGGACCAGCCGTTCCTGTTAGGTTTTATATATCAAATTGATTCGTCTGTCTTTTTCATCATGCCTTCGAAAAGCGAGCTCCTGTTTCGCCAAAGTAACTGTGACGTCAATTAAATACGATAATAAAATTCGGTTTTTCCGAACTTATTGTGAGTGAGAGCAGTGAGAGCATCTTCTTTTCGTATCCCACCTCCACCCGGCGGCAGTAGTGCAGTGCTTATCAACATAATTACCGGCGTCTCGCCTCCACATTTTGACTTTTTTGTGTTTTATGTGTTCTCTAAGTCCAAAATTTTTAAATTTTTAAAAAGAGATTGCGGTACTATTCCTGTTGCTGAAATTATAATAATATATTTATTAATTTTTGTATTATATGTCTGTGTTATATTGTGTGAATTTGGAACAGCTATATCTAAAAGATATGCTTGCTTTTGTTGTTTATTTAAAATAATAATGTCTGGTCTGTTATGCTGAATGTGAATGTCAGTTAAAACTGTGCGATCAAAATATAATTTGTAATTGTCATTTTCTAAACAACTTTCTGGTTTATAAATGTAATGTGGTTGTGTATCCTTTAATAAATTGAATTTAACTGCTAAATTCATGTGTATAATTTTTGCGAATATATCATGACGTTTTTTATATTCGCTGTGAGCCAAAACGGTGCAAGATCTTGTATTGCAAATATAAAACCCTCAGCTCTTTAAAATATCTCCCATGTAAAGACTTTTGTTTTATATTTGCTATAGTGTCATATCACGAGCTCTATTGAGAAAATAATTTTTTAGTGAAGCAATTTGATTGTGTTGTAGAATTTCTAGATTTGAAAAACCCCTACCACCATTTTCGCGTGGTAAATTAAATCTTTCAACAGCAGATTTGGGGTGATGTTTACAAAATTTTGTAAAGAGAACTCTAGTTTGAATATTTATATTCTTTAAATTAGTTTTGGACCATTTTATAACACCAAAAGAATAGATTTAATTTGATTTGATTGATTAATACCTAAATATTTATAAAATTCTCCTTTATTTAAATTTTTAATGATTTCTCCTTCTTTAGTTATATATTCTAAATTTTCGTAATGACCACGACATATTGATTGATTTTCAGTTATTGTTAAGTTTTATGTCATCCATATAAAGAAGGTGATTTAATTTAATATTAATTTTATAAATTTTAAGAATTTTAATTAACCATGAATGTGGTACTGAATCATAGGCTTTTTTGTAGTCTATGAATTGTTGTTGCATTATTTTCCAAACGTTTGAGACTTAAAATATTCGTCAAATGTTCTTCTTTTTTTAAATCAGAATACCCCTGACAAATCCGAACATTTTGTTTTGCGGTAGATAAAAGTAAACATGGGCCAAGACAGAATATTAATATTCGGTGTGGAATTTTCCTGCGTTCTTGTTCATTTCTATCGAAGTGCTCACGAAAAGTTGTGAATATCAACACTTTGTAATTGTCGTAGTGAAAAATAAAAAAGATAGCTATGGGGCACAACTTATTTCGCACTTCATTAGAAAAGTAACAGTATTAAAATAAAAAAAATATTTTTCTAAATTTCGAACGTTAGGTCTATCCTGACCAGCCGCCAATTAGTGGTATTATTTTATTTTTTGCTGTTTTCCACAATAGTTATTTTTATATTAAATCATTGATTCAAAAAATTGAAATTAAAAATTCAAATTTTTGAAGGAACTCTGAAGTTTCAATGCAGTGACCATGTTGCTAGGTAACTAATAAAAAACAGTGCGTGAAATGAAAAACAGAAATAGTCGTATGCGTTTTGTATGGTTTCTATGGTTTCGATCTTACTAACAATGCAATGAAAATGACCCACTTCAGGCACAGATAACTATGCGTGAATTTCAATTTTTGAATCAATTATATAAAAACAAAATTGATTTGGCGGCCGCTACACAAAAGTGGTGGGAGGCGAGAACCTGTTTCCGCCGGTCAATTTTAAAATTAATAAATTTTCCCTGGATACGTATTCGACTTATCCGGTACGAGTTATTTTTAAATTAACTTAATGGCCCGTTGCTCTTGTTCTTTTTACATTGAATATGCGATGTTTTGGCATCGTTAGCAATAGTACAATACTCACGCATTTTTAATCTAAAATTAACAAAACTTGAATGGATCGGGATTATCACACTTCTGAATTGAAGTTTTCATTCGTTTAAAATATAATTGATAGTAATACGTAATGCGGATTGCCTAAACGTTGCTTCCATCACGTCAACATCACACATTCACGTTCGCCCGTAGAAATGGCGTGATGCACACGAAATCGATCCAAAAAGGCTCATAATATTTGTGTCACGCGAATCTACGTCGAAAACTAGAAAAAAAAAAATTCAATTCGAATTTCAATAATCGAAACGATGCGTCGTCGATACTAAACGTAGGTAGTAACTAAAGTGTGATCGGGTGCGATAAAAGTGTCCGTCAATAATCATCATCCGACAATCATTTAATAGACGAACGCTAATTTTTGGCACTCACTCGGACGACAGAACCAGTCCAGACGGAAACCGGGGCGCGGGGTGGGTGGGTGGTTGTATGTCCGTGAATCTGTCCGGCGCGCGTCAACATTTCAGTTATCGTCGCGAGAGTTAAAACGAAAGGTGGTTAGTGTGAAAGTGACGTTTTTTCGTGGAGACACGTTACGAAGGGTGAGTACCTAATATAATATAAAACCAACCGAAAACCCACAATAGTGCCCCGGTTTATTATCGTGAATAGGTGTTTGGTAAATATTTTCTGTATTCCAACTAGCAAGTCTTTTATCAAAAAACTCCGGCAACATGGCTATTGTGGTATTGTTGATACCACCTAACTGAAGAACTTAGTTAATAACTAAGTCGACGATTTTATCGGGAAATTGAACGGAGAAACAAAAATAGCTCTTAGCGACAGTTGCCTGAAGTCGCAAATAACGGCGATTGACGAAATCACGTTTTTTTTATTTTAATTCCAATGAACAATACACAGGGTCACAATTATCTGTTATGTATTCTATAATGTTTTGCAAAGTAAATAATGTGAGTTGTCATGCGTAATATTAATTAGCTAAGTAATTTTTGCAAGTATTTTATGTCAGATATGCAATGTATAATAACGTAATGTTGCAAAGTATTTTTAATTTTTATGCTAGGTAGAGATAATAACTCGACAATAACTCTTCTCTAATGAAAAAAAAAAATAGAAAATGATTTAGGAACATAAAAAATCTCATTAAAACAGGAACAATTGAAATTAAAATAAACATAACATTCTGTACTAAAGTACAGTTTTGTTCACTCCTTTTTTCAAAGTCTTCTGTCCTCTCATTTGCACATACTGCTATTCCAAAACAGTGAAATTGTCTGTTTCAGGGAATCCTTAACGTTCCTTGCTAATGTCAACAACGTTTTCGATGAAACAAAGAGTCGGAAAAATGTCGGCTCATTGTATTCAATAACATACGCGACTACAAAACCATCTGTATCATTTGTAGGAATCGCGGTTTTTTCGATGAGAATTCGTTCTAATTTTTTCTTTCTTAAAAAAGCTAAGTAATTTTAATTTCACTAAAGATGAACATTTAGGCTATATGCTGGGTAATGCAAATCCATCAACCATCAACTAGGTTGTTCAGCAGATGTACGATTGTTTATTTGATTTCTTCTTCCGAAGAGTTGTATTCTGGCAAAATAGAAATTTATTCATAACATAACCTCAATCAACTAAATTATTTCGAATACAATAACCACATAACTACAAGTTGGATAGGCATGGGTGCAAAATACCGATAATGCATGAAACCTAATAATAATAATAATGACATAATAAAAGTTAATTAAAAATCGCTGTTTCACGTCTTTTTCTTTTTTGTTCGAGAGTTTTTTGTGGTTCTGAAAAAGAACCGTTTATAAATGTGTCGAAAACGAAAAACATCTATTTCGAACTGGTGTACTTGGTGACGGCTTTGGTACCTTCGGAGACGGCGTGCTTGGCCAACTCACCGGGCAACAACAGACGCACGGCAGTTTGAATTTCTCTGCTGGTGATCGTCGAACGTTTGTTGTAGTGTGCCAGACGGGAAGCTTCAGCGGCGATACGTTCGAAGATGTCGTTCACGAAACTGTTCATTATGCTCATAGCCTTACTAGAGATACCGGTGTCGGGATGGACTTGTTTCAACACCTTGTAGATGTAGATGGCATAGCTCTCCTTCCTCCTGCGCTTCTTTTTTTTGTCGCTCTTGGAAATGTTCTTCTGAGCTTTCCCGGCCTTCTTGGCTGCCTTACCACTTGTCTTCGGCGGCATTTTTCAATTCAATTCGATTCAACAAACTCGCGAACTGCTCTGACTCGTGTGCGTGCGTTAACTTTGCACCACCACCTTTCTGATAGGTAGTGTGTTCACCAGAACCCCACCTGAAAACGGGCTCCCACCAATCGTCACGTCCTATTCTCCTATCACGGAGGCTATAAATTCGAAGCACAGCTACCAGCTTTTACAATCGACGAGTCCCGTCCGTCAGTTTTATTACTTCTCGTGGTGTCTAACGAACGAACTTAAAATGTCAGGTCGCGGTAAAGGAGGTAAAGTGAAGGGAAAAGCGAATCCCGTTCGAGCCGTGCCGGTCTCCAGTTTCCGGTGGGTAGGATACATCGTCTTCTCAGAAAAGGAAATTACGCGGAACGCGTCGGTGCAGGAGCTCCCGTCTATTTGGCCGCCGTCATGGAGTACTTAGCCGCCGAAGTTCTAGAATTGGCAGGAAACGCTGCCCGTGACAACAAGAAGACACGTATTATACCGCGTCATCTGCAGCTGGCCATCAGAAACGACGAGGAATTGAACAAACTCCTGTCCGGAGTTACGATCGCCCAAGGCGGTGTCTTACCCAACATTCAGGCCGTACTTTTACCCAAAAAAACCGAGAAGAAACCTTAAACGAACGATCGATCCATCTCCGTGGCGAAAACTCAAAATATCGGCCCTTCTCAGGGCCACTATAGCTTTTTTTTTTTCGTAAAATGACCGATGCATCTTTTCTTTTTGTATTATTATCATTTACGACTGCAATGCCAAAAGGAAAGCAAGGGGTGTTTACGATCTTGGTACATTTATCAGGTAGTCAGTTAGTAATAATTGTCCGTTGTTTCTCGAAAGAACATCATGTTTCTTTTTTTTTCCTCTTATTTTTATTTTGTGGTTCTGAAAAGAACCGATTTTGTATTTCGTATTTTATTCTGGTTTTCTCGAACGGTGAAGAGCGCCAGGAAATTAACCTCCGAAACCGTAGAGGGTGCGTCCTTGACGTTTCAAAGCGTAGACGACGTCCATCGCTGTCACGGTTTTACGTTTGGCGTGTTCCGTGTAGGTGACGGCATCTCGGATGACATTTTCCAAGAACACTTTCAGGACTCCGCGAGTTTCTTCGTAGATCAAACCGGAAATACGTTTCACGCCGCCACGACGAGCCAATCTTCTGATAGCGGGTTTCGTGATGCCCTGGATGTTGTCACGCAGGACTTTGCGATGACGCTTCGCTCCTCCTTTTCCCAATCCTTTGCCTCCTTTACCGCGACCGGTCATCTTTTCAGATTATTTCAACTGACACAAAATACCTGCACACCTCGTCCCTAGGAAGTCAACTACCGCAAAATTTCAACTAACGGAGCCTTATATAGATTCAACGGTTCACCATCGACCAATCGACGAAGTCA
>NW_027184286.1:0-14448 GCF_963966145.1 Tenebrio molitor | reverse complement strand
CCTCATGGACCAGCCGTTCCTGTTAGGTTTTATATATCAAATTGATTCGTCTGTCTTTTTCATCATGCCTTCGAAAAGCGAGCTCCTGTTTCGCCAAAGTAACTGTGACGTCAATTAAATACGATAATAAAATTCGGTTTTTCCGAACTTATTGTGAGTGAGAGCAGTGAGAGCATCTTCTTTTCGTATCCCACCTCCACCCGGCGGCAGTAGTGCAGTGCTTATCAACATAATTACCGGCGTCTCGCCTCCACATTTTGACTTTTTTGTGTTTTATGTGTTCTCTAAGTCCAAAATTTTTAAATTTTTAAAAAGAGATTGCGGTACTATTCCTGTTGCTGAAATTATAATAATATATTTATTAATTTTTGTATTATATGTCTGTGTTATATTGTGTGAATTTGGAACAGCTATATCTAAAAGATATGCTTGCTTTTGTTGTTTATTTAAAATAATAATGTCTGGTCTGTTATGCTGAATGTGAATGTCAGTTAAAACTGTGCGATCAAAATATAATTTGTAATTGTCATTTTCTAAACAACTTTCTGGTTTATAAATGTAATGTGGTTGTGTATCCTTTAATAAATTGAATTTAACTGCTAAATTCATGTGTATAATTTTTGCGAATATATCATGACGTTTTTTATATTCGCTGTGAGCCAAAACGGTGCAAGATCTTGTATTGCAAATATAAAACCCTCAGCTCTTTAAAATATCTCCCATGTAAAGACTTTTGTTTTATATTTGCTATAGTGTCATATCACGAGCTCTATTGAGAAAATAATTTTTTAGTGAAGCAATTTGATTGTGTTGTAGAATTTCTAGATTTGAAAAACCCCTACCACCATTTTCGCGTGGTAAATTAAATCTTTCAACAGCAGATTTGGGGTGATGTTTACAAAATTTTGTAAAGAGAACTCTAGTTTGAATATTTATATTCTTTAAATTAGTTTTGGACCATTTTATAACACCAAAAGAATAGATTTAATTTGATTTGATTGATTAATACCTAAATATTTATAAAATTCTCCTTTATTTAAATTTTTAATGATTTCTCCTTCTTTAGTTATATATTCTAAATTTTCGTAATGACCACGACATATTGATTGATTTTCAGTTATTGTTAAGTTTTATGTCATCCATATAAAGAAGGTGATTTAATTTAATATTAATTTTATAAATTTTAAGAATTTTAATTAACCATGAATGTGGTACTGAATCATAGGCTTTTTTGTAGTCTATGAATTGTTGTTGCATTATTTTCCAAACGTTTGAGACTTAAAATATTCGTCAAATGTTCTTCTTTTTTTAAATCAGAATACCCCTGACAAATCCGAACATTTTGTTTTGCGGTAGATAAAAGTAAACATGGGCCAAGACAGAATATTAATATTCGGTGTGGAATTTTCCTGCGTTCTTGTTCATTTCTATCGAAGTGCTCACGAAAAGTTGTGAATATCAACACTTTGTAATTGTCGTAGTGAAAAATAAAAAAGATAGCTATGGGGCACAACTTATTTCGCACTTCATTAGAAAAGTAACAGTATTAAAATAAAAAAAATATTTTTCTAAATTTCGAACGTTAGGTCTATCCTGACCAGCCGCCAATTAGTGGTATTATTTTATTTTTTGCTGTTTTCCACAATAGTTATTTTTATATTAAATCATTGATTCAAAAAATTGAAATTAAAAATTCAAATTTTTGAAGGAACTCTGAAGTTTCAATGCAGTGACCATGTTGCTAGGTAACTAATAAAAAACAGTGCGTGAAATGAAAAACAGAAATAGTCGTATGCGTTTTGTATGGTTTCTATGGTTTCGATCTTACTAACAATGCAATGAAAATGACCCACTTCAGGCACAGATAACTATGCGTGAATTTCAATTTTTTGAATCAATTATATAAAAACAAAATTGATTTGGCGGCCGCTACACAAAAGTGGTGGGAGGCGAGAACCTGTTTCCGCCGGTCAATTTTAAAATTAATAAATTTTCCCTGGATACGTATTCGACTTATCCGGTACGAGTTATTTTTAAATTAACTTAATGGCCCGTTGCTCTTGTTCTTTTTACATTGAATATGCGATGTTTTGGCATCGTTAGCAATAGTACAATACTCACGCATTTTTAATCTAAAATTAACAAAACTTGAATGGATCGGGATTATCACACTTCTGAATTGAAGTTTTCATTCGTTTAAAATATAATTGATAGTAATACGTAATGCGGATTGCCTAAACGTTGCTTCCATCACGTCAACATCACACATTCACGTTCGCCCGTAGAAATGGCGTGATGCACACGAAATCGATCCAAAAAGGCTCATAATATTTGTGTCACGCGAATCTACGTCGAAAACTAGAAAAAAAAAAAATTCAATTCGAATTTCAATAATCGAAACGATGCGTCGTCGATACTAAACGTAGGTAGTAACTAAAGTGTGATCGGGTGCGATAAAAGTGTCCGTCAATAATCATCATCCGACAATCATTTAATAGACGAACGCTAATTTTTGGCACTCACTCGGACGACAGAACCAGTCCAGACGGAAACCGGGGCGCGGGGTGGGTGGGTGGTTGTATGTCCGTGAATCTGTCCGGCGCGCGTCAACATTTCAGTTATCGTCGCGAGAGTTAAAACGAAAGGTGGTTAGTGTGAAAGTGACGTTTTTTCGTGGAGACACGTTACGAAGGGTGAGTACCTAATATAATATAAAACCAACCGAAAACCCACAATAGTGCCCCGGTTTATTATCGTGAATAGGTGTTTGGTAAATATTTTCTGTATTCCAACTAGCAAGTCTTTTATCAAAAAACTCCGGCAACATGGCTATTGTGGTATTGTTGATACCACCTAACTGAAGAACTTAGTTAATAACTAAGTCGACGATTTTATCGGGAAATTGAACGGAGAAACAAAAATAGCTCTTAGCGACAGTTGCCTGAAGTCGCAAATAACGGCGATTGACGAAATCACGTTTTTTTTATTTTAATTCCAATGAACAATACACAGGGTCACAATTATCTGTTATGTATTCTATAATGTTTTGCAAAGTAAATAATGTGAGTTGTCATGCGTAATATTAATTAGCTAAGTAATTTTTGCAAGTATTTTATGTCAGATATGCAATGTATAATAACGTAATGTTGCAAAGTATTTTAATTTTTATGCTAGGTAGAGATAATAACTCGACAATAACTCTTCTCTAATGAAAAAAAAAATAGAAAATGATTTAGGAACATAAAAAATCTCATTAAAACAGGAACAATTGAAATTAAAATAAACATAACATTCTGTACTAAAGTACAGTTTTGTTCACTCCTTTTTTCAAAGTCTTCTGTCCTCTCATTTGCACATACTGCTATTCCAAAACAGTGAAATTGTCTGTTTCAGGGAATCCTTAACGTTCCTTGCTAATGTCAACAACGTTTTCGATGAAACAAAGAGTCGGAAAAATGTCGGCTCATTGTATTCAATAACATACGCGACTACAAAACCATCTGTATCATTTGTAGGAATCGCGGTTTTTTCGATGAGAATTCGTTCTAATTTTTTCTTTCTTAAAAAAGCTAAGTAATTTTAATTTCACTAAAGATGAACATTTAGGCTATATGCTGGGTAATGCAAATCCATCAACCATCAACTAGGTTGTTCAGCAGATGTACGATTGTTTATTTGATTTCTTCTTCCGAAGAGTTGTATTCTGGCAAAATAGAAATTTATTCATAACATAACCTCAATCAACTAAATTATTTCGAATACAATAACCACATAACTACAAGTTGGATAGGCATGGGTGCAAAATACCGATAATGCATGAAACCTAATAATAATAATAATGACATAATAAAAGTTAATTAAAAATCGCTGTTTCACGTCTTTTTCTTTTTTGTTCGAGAGTTTTTGTGGTTCTGAAAAGAACCGTTTATAAATGTGTCGAAAACGAAAAACATCTATTTCGAACTGGTGTACTTGGTGACGGCTTTGGTACCTTCGGAGACGGCGTGCTTGGCCAACTCACCGGGCAACAACAGACGCACGGCAGTTTGAATTTCTCTGCTGGTGATCGTCGAACGTTTGTTGTAGTGTGCCAGACGGGAAGCTTCAGCGGCGATACGTTCGAAGATGTCGTTCACGAAACTGTTCATTATGCTCATAGCCTTACTAGAGATACCGGTGTCGGGATGGACTTGTTTCAACACCTTGTAGATGTAGATGGCATAGCTCTCCTTCCTCCTGCGCTTCTTTTTTTTGTCGCTCTTGGAAATGTTCTTCTGAGCTTTCCCGGCCTTCTTGGCTGCCTTACCACTTGTCTTCGGCGGCATTTTTCAATTCAATTCGATTCAACAAACTCGCGAACTGCTCTGACTCGTGTGCGTGCGTTAACTTTGCACCACCACCTTTCTGATAGGTAGTGTGTTCACCAGAACCCCACCTGAAAACGGGCTCCCACCAATCGTCACGTCCTATTCTCCTATCACGGAGGCTATAAATTCGAAGCACAGCTACCAGCTTTTACAATCGACGAGTCCCGTCCGTCAGTTTTATTACTTCTCGTGGTGTCTAACGAACGAACTTAAAATGTCAGGTCGCGGTAAAGGAGGTAAAGTGAAGGGAAAAGCGAAATCCCGTTCGAGCCGTGCCGGTCTCCAGTTTCCGGTGGGTAGGATACATCGTCTTCTCAGAAAAGGAAATTACGCGGAACGCGTCGGTGCAGGAGCTCCCGTCTATTTGGCCGCCGTCATGGAGTACTTAGCCGCCGAAGTTCTAGAATTGGCAGGAAACGCTGCCCGTGACAACAAGAAGACACGTATTATACCGCGTCATCTGCAGCTGGCCATCAGAAACGACGAGGAATTGAACAAACTCCTGTCCGGAGTTACGATCGCCCAAGGCGGTGTCTTACCCAACATTCAGGCCGTACTTTTACCCAAAAAAACCGAGAAGAAACCTTAAACGAACGATCGATCCATCTCCGTGGCGAAAACTCAAAATATCGGCCCTTCTCAGGGCCACTATAGCTTTTTTTTTTCGTAAAATGACCGATGCATCTTTTCTTTTTGTATTATTATCATTTACGACTGCAATGCCAAAAGGAAAGCAAGGGGTGTTTACGATCTTGGTACATTTATCAGGTAGTCAGTTAGTAATAATTGTCCGTTGTTTCTCGAAAGAACATCATGTTTCTTTTTTTTCCTCTTATTTTTATTTTGTGGTTCTGAAAAGAACCGATTTTGTATTTCGTATTTTATTCTGGTTTTCTCGAACGGTGAAGAGCGCCAGGAAATTAACCTCCGAAACCGTAGAGGGTGCGTCCTTGACGTTTCAAAGCGTAGACGACGTCCATCGCTGTCACGGTTTTACGTTTGGCGTGTTCCGTGTAGGTGACGGCATCTCGGATGACATTTTCCAAGAACACTTTCAGGACTCCGCGAGTTTCTTCGTAGATCAAACCGGAAATACGTTTCACGCCGCCACGACGAGCCAATCTTCTGATAGCGGGTTTCGTGATGCCCTGGATGTTGTCACGCAGGACTTTGCGATGACGCTTCGCTCCTCCTTTTCCCAATCCTTTGCCTCCTTTACCGCGACCGGTCATCTTTTCAGATTATTTCAACTGACACAAAATACCTGCACACCTCGTCCCTAGGAAGTCAACTACCGCAAAATTTCAACTAACGGAGCCTTATATAGATTCAACGGTTCACCATCGACCAATCGACGAAGTCAGCCGTTGACTTTGTTCACGTATAAAAGTACAATTTAATATGGCGGAATTTTTAGTACCCGTTTACCTTTCGACGCGTGCACGTCTAACGATCGTCAGAGTCGATTTTAATAATTGTCAGTTTTGTTTTTCATTCGTTTCATTCGAAATGGCCAGGACCAAGCAGACCGCACGCAAGTCCACCGGAGGAAAAGCCCCCAGGAAACAACTGGCTACCAAAGCGGCCAGGAAAAGCGCTCCCGCCACTGGCGGCGTCAAGAAGCCCCACCGTTACAGACCTGGTACCGTGGCTCTGCGTGAGATCCGTCGTTACCAGAAAAGTACCGAGTTGCTCATCCGCAAGCTTCCCTTTCAACGTTTGGTGAGGGAGATCGCTCAGGATTTCAAAACCGATTTGCGCTTCCAAAGCTCCGCCGTGATGGCCCTCCAGGAAGCGAGCGAAGCTTACTTGGTCGGTCTGTTCGAGGACACGAATTTGTGCACCATCCACGCCAAACGTGTAACCATCATGCCAAAGGACATCCAACTTGCCAGACGTATTCGGGGTGAACGCGCTTAAATTTTTCCACATCGTGTTTCGGAAGAACAACACGAAACACGAATTTTATAACAAAAAAATCGGTTCTTTTCAGAACCTCAAACTTTACAGGCAAAAAAAAAAATATATCGCCCTTCAACCGGAAATGAATAAAATAAAAATGTCAATAATCGGTCGGTCCTCTCGATTCGGGTTGGGTTGCGGTCGTTCGTAAAATTTTATTGCATCCTGTCATCACCTACCTGCCAGCTGATGCTATCTATTTTATTTGGTTTCGCCGTAAGGATAGTTTTATTTCTTTTTTTCGTCGTAGATTATCGTGTGGCCCTGAAAAGGGCCATTTGTGCGTGCCCCGTTGCCGGTAGTACGATGATGACGTCGGAACGAGGCACAGCCGAACGAACATGAGTCGAGTATCCATCCACGTTTCTCACTTTTTCCTCTTCGGCGAAGCGGCCTTTTTCACCTTGACAGGAATGGCTTTGGCTGTCTTGGGTTTGGGTGCTTTGGGTTTTTTAGTCGGACCAGCCTTGTTAGATTTCTTCGCTTTGGAAGGCGATCGGGGTTTCGGGGCGGCTCTAGTTTTCTTTTCTGCCGAGGAGGCGGCCGATTTCTTGGCTTTCGCTGCGGCGGCGGAGGCAGCGACGGCGCTCTTCTTTTCGGCAGCAGTCTTCTTCGCTTTGGGGGAGGCTTGTTTTTTGGCTGTCTTCGAGGAAGCCTTGTCGGAAGTCGTCGCGACGGCGGTACGTTTGGCGGATGATTTTTTCGTCTTGGATGCGGCGGACGAAGCGGGTTTCCTCTTGTCGGAGGCGGAGGCGACTTTGGCACCACCGGAGGTGGACGAGGCGAGCTTGAACGAACCCGACGCGCCCTTACCTTTCGTCTGAACCAGAGATCCCGACGCCACGGCGCCTTTCAGATATTTCTTGATGAAAGGGGCGACCTTTTCGGCGTCGACTTTGTAATTTGCGGCGACGAACTTCTTGATGGCCTGAAGAGACGATCCTCCGCGTTCCTTGAGTCCCTTGATGGCGTTGTTTACCATCTCGGATGTCGGAGGATGGGACGGTTTCGCCCTGGGATTTTTCGCTTTTTTCTCTTTCTTCGCGTGGGATTGAGGGGTGGCAGCGGAACCGGTGGTGACCGATGATGCTGTTTGATTTTCGACGTCGGCCATCTTTCACGTTAAAACGTTAAAAGTTAATAATAATTATTGAAAAAACACTTGCTCACACACGTACACTTCGAGCACCTCGTGAACGAGAATTGAACAAAAAAATTTTCTAAGTCTTTATAAAATAGTCGCCACTGCGGACGGAAGACTGAACGCGCACCGCGTCCGCCGTCGAAGAAATTGCAGGCCTCGGAATCGTTGCCCGCGTGATGGCATCGTCCTCTTTCCTCGATCACCATCGCCACCGTGTGATCAAGCTGGCCGAACTCGGTTTCCGAAGTTTCCCTGGAGATAGCGAAGTTCGTCTCGGAACGTCGGTGGGTTTCGAATCAGGTACACGCCCCTCCAACCACCAGCCCTAAATCCGGGTCGTCACGGTTTCGATTCGGGACCGACGGTTTACGTCGGCGGTGCGGGGTAGACGCGTCGATTCCGGGAATCCATATTTCGTTCGCCGAAATATTGGTCCATCTCTTCCCGGAATACCGCGCCACCTTCTCGATTTTACGACATCTTCGCGTCGCCAAACGCTTCCGAAACGGTCGAAGCACAGAAAGGACCTGGTGTTCGAACCGAGGCAATTCCGACAACAGGATGCCGCGAACCGCCTCTCCGACGTTCAGGTCGATCGTTTTCGGCGGAAGTTGAAACGGGACGAGTCGACGACGGGTCCCGTTGCCGTCCGGACCCTTCGGGACGGCCGAAAGTCCGTCGAGAGGATCATCCGAAAGGAGACGGTCTTCATCGTCCGACCGATGCCGCACCTACGAGTTTTCCGATATTTTCTTCGACGGATCTTCAGGTTTTCTTCCTTTCTTCCGTCTTTCTCTCTTCGTAATTTCGTGTCCGACCTGCGTCGTCCGAAGTCGGGGTGAAGATCGAAGAAAAAACGCCAAAAATAACAACTCGTCAGCCACGCACACCGCGTTCGAATGTCTAACGGTCCAACTTGGATTTTCGAAGATCGCCGAATCCGAGGGACGATAAATAATAATAATAATAATAATAATGGTAATAAATAATAATGTTAATAATAATAATAATGATATGATGATTATAACGATAATTATTATAGATAGGTAAATAGAAACACAGGTCTCCTCTCGAAAATCGGAACTTCCTGATATTACTTACATATTTCGGTCGATCCAAATGTGGGAATCTCGTCGTCGTCGGAGCAAGCAGCGCGGTAGGTGGGGTGAAATTCTGGATTTTCCACCGCCGCCGGCGGTCGAAAAATGTGCGACGCGGGAGATCGCCAGTCCGTCTAGTAGTCTCTCTTGTCGTTAGAGCGTGACGTGGTGGTTGTTGTGGGATTTCCCGTTAGTTCGGTCCGACGTCGGTCGTCAGAGGGTAAGTGCATACGGAAACGAAACGCATCGCGTTTTGATGTTCATATTCGTGCATCGGAATGTTAAAAGCAATATATTTTACACCAACGATCACACCTAAACACCACGGCAACGGCCATACCACGTTGAAAAGCACCGGTTCTCGTCCGATCACCGAAGTTAAGCAACGTCGGGCGCGGTCAGTACTTGGATGGGTGACCGCTTGGGAACACCGCGTGCCGTTGCCCCCCAACACTTTTTGTTTTTTTTTGAAATCCATAGCAACCACCGAACCGATTTGTTTTTCGTGCAGGTATTCGGAAACATGCACAGACCCGTATAATGTAGATTCATAGCTTTAAGTACTAGATAATTAAGAAAACAATTTTTTTTGTCGATTAATTGTAAACAATTGCAGAATAAAAACTCGTCAAACGGTAAAGGTTGTCGTTCGATCACCGAAGGTAAGCCACGCGGGCAGCGGTCAGCACTTGGACGGGTGACCGGTTCATTATATTCCTTCCGTGAGTTTAACAAAGATAACATATGCAAATGTCGTAAGTGCGACGAGGAAGACGGCGATCTTTTAATGTAAAAAAAATATATATTAGGTTACGCGTACATGCCACTTTGACTGCTGCTTTATTTTTTTGGTTTTTAAATAATTAGAGATCTGAATTCAACATATCAGTTCTATGTTATAATGGACAGACAATGTTGTATTCTTGGCCCCTAACACGTTAAGACCAACATAAAAACTAGAATAACTTACCATTCGTTAAACGTTAAACAATTTCGAACCACGTTTTTTTGAGCTCGAACAAACTCATAACACAACACTCATTTATTAGTCACTGGACCATTGTAAAACGAGAAGAGAGAAAAACCATGCGAAACTATTTTTAAAACGAAGAGAATAAAGGTTTTAAATGGTAGGGCTGTATGACAGACTTGTCAATTATCGTGGGGGGTACGGCTGAGATTTATGACGAAATCGAGCGGCGCCGGCGGTCGGTCACTTTCACGAAAGAGGTCTAAACACGGGTCGTTTACGATACCCTCTGGTTACTAGAAAAGTTCTAGACAGATGTTTGTCGGCTTTTCGAGGTATTTATTTGTGAGTCCAAAGACTCAATGGAGTAATATCGGACTGAAATTCCAAGATTTTGCTGTGTAATCCAAAAAACTATGTTCCTCGTAACATTTAACGATGTGTTAATTCAACTATTATTTTAATTTTTCGTATACGTATTTATACTAAAAAGTACAGCGCTTCCAACAGTGAATTGTGAATTGAAAATGTTTCAAAGAAAGATCGATAGTTTTGAAAAAAATTACATATTAATAAATTTAGATAGATTTAGAAGTATACATTGCACTTACTTTTCAAAATTATTGTACTTCTGATTTGGTTGAAATAACATAATATGTAGCAGTCATAGTCTTGTGTACATTGCAGTCGCGGCTGGTGTTGGGTAAAACCTTTATTTTTTAGGGGGTCATTACCCAAATGACCTCATGGACCAGCCGTTCCTGTTAGGTTTTATATATCAAATTGATTCGTCTGTCTTTTTCATCATGCCTTCGAAAAGCGAGCTCCTGTTTCGCCAAAGTAACTGTGACGTCAATTAAATACGATAATAAAATTCGGTTTTTCCGAACTTATTGTGAGTGAGAGCAGTGAGAGCATCTTCTTTTTGTATCCCACCTCCACCCGGCGGCAGTAGTGCAGTGCTTATCAACATAATTACCGGCGTCTCGCCTCCACATTTTGACTTTTTTGTGTTTTATGTGTTCTCTAAGTCCAAAATTTTTAAATTTTTAAAAAGAGATTGCGGTACTATTCCTGTTGCTGAAATTATAATAATATATTTATTAATTTTTGTATTATATGTCTGTGTTATATTGTGTGAATTTGGAACAGCTATATCTAAAAGATATGCTTGCTTTTGTTGTTTATTTAAAATAATAATGTCTGGTCTGTTATGCTGAATGTGAATGTCAGTTAAAACTGTGCGATCAAAATATAATTTGTAATTGTCATTTTCTAAACAACTTTCTGGTTTATAAATGTAATGTGGTTGTGTATCCTTTAATAAATTGAATTTAACTGCTAAATTCATGTGTATAATTTTTGCGAATATATCATGACGTTTTTTATATTCGCTGTGAGCCAAAACGGTGCAAGATCTTGTATTGCAAATATAAAACCCTCAGCTCTTTAAAATATCTCCCATGTAAAGACTTTTGTTTTATATTTGCTATAGTGTCATATCACGAGCTCTATTGAGAAAATAATTTTTTAGTGAAGCAATTTGATTGTGTTGTAGAATTTCTAGATTTGAAAAACCCCTACCACCATTTTCGCGTGGTAAATTAAATCTTTCAACAGCAGATTTGGGGTGATGTTTACAAAATTTTGTAAAGAGAACTCTAGTTTGAATATTTATATTCTTTAAATTAGTTTTGGACCATTTTATAACACCAAAAGAATAGATTTAATTTGATTTGATTGATTAATACCTAAATATTTATAAAATTCTCCTTTATTTAAATTTTTAATGATTTCTCCTTCTTTAGTTATATATTCTAAATTTTCGTAATGACCACGACATATTGATTGATTTTCAGTTATTGTTAAGTTTTATGTCATCCATATAAAGAAGGTGATTTAATTTAATATTAATTTTATAAATTTTAAGAATTTTAATTAACCATGAATGTGGTACTGAATCATAGGCTTTTTTGTAGTCTATGAATTGTTGTTGCATTATTTTCCAAACGTTTGAGACTTAAAATATTCGTCAAATGTTCTTCTTTTTTTAAATCAGAATACCCCTGACAAATCCGAACATTTTGTTTTGCGGTAGATAAAAGTAAACATGGGCCAAGACAGAATATTAATATTCGGTGTGGAATTTTCCTGCGTTCTTGTTCATTTCTATCGAAGTGCTCACGAAAAGTTGTGAATATCAACACTTTGTAATTGTCGTAGTGAAAAATAAAAAAGATAGCTATGGGGCACAACTTATTTCGCACTTCATTAGAAAAGTAACAGTATTAAAATAAAAAAAATATTTTTCTAAATTTCGAACGTTAGGTCTATCCTGACCAGCCGCCAATTAGTGGTATTATTTTATTTTTTGCTGTTTTCCACAATAGTTATTTTTATATTAAATCATTGATTCAAAAAATTGAAATTAAAAATTCAAATTTTTGAAGGAACTCTGAAGTTTCAATGCAGTGACCATGTTGCTAGGTAACTAATAAAAAACAGTGCGTGAAATGAAAAACAGAAATAGTCGTATGCGTTTTGTATGGTTTCTATGGTTTCGATCTTACTAACAATGCAATGAAAATGACCCACTTCAGGCACAGATAACTATGCGTGAATTTCAATTTTTTGAATCAATTATATAAAAACAAAATTGATTTGGCGGCCGCTACACAAAAGTGGTGGGAGGCGAGAACCTGTTTCCGCCGGTCAATTTTAAAATTAATAAATTTTCCCTGGATACGTATTCGACTTATCCGGTACGAGTTATTTTTAAATTAACTTAATGGCCCGTTGCTCTTGTTCTTTTTACATTGAATATGCGATGTTTTGGCATCGTTAGCAATAGTACAATACTCACGCATTTTTAATCTAAAATTAACAAAACTTGAATGGATCGGGATTATCACACTTCTGAATTGAAGTTTTCATTCGTTTAAAATATAATTGATAGTAATACGTAATGCGGATTGCCTAAACGTTGCTTCCATCACGTCAACATCACACATTCACGTTCGCCCGTAGAAATGGCGTGATGCACACGAAATCGATCCAAAAAGGCTCATAATATTTGTGTCACGCGAATCTACGTCGAAAACTAGAAAAAAAAAAAATTCAATTCGAATTTCAATAATCGAAACGATGCGTCGTCGATACTAAACGTAGGTAGTAACTAAAGTGTGATCGGGTGCGATAAAAGTGTCCGTCAATAATCATCATCCGACAATCATTTAATAGACGAACGCTAATTTTTGGCACTCACTCGGACGACAGAACCAGTCCAGACGGAAACCGGGGCGCGGGGTGGGTGGGTGGTTGTATGTCCGTGAATCTGTCCGGCGCGCGTCAACATTTCAGTTATCGTCGCGAGAGTTAAAACGAAAGGTGGTTAGTGTGAAAGTGACGTTTTTTCGTGGAGACACGTTACGAAGGGTGAGTACCTAATATAATATAAAACCAACCGAAAACCCACAATAGTGCCCCGGTTTATTATCGTGAATAGGTGTTTGGTAAATATTTTCTGTATTCCAACTAGCAAGTCTTTTATCAAAAAACTCCGGCAACATGGCTATTGTGGTATTGTTGATACCACCTAACTGAAGAACTTAGTTAATAACTAAGTCGACGATTTTATCGGGAAATTGAACGGAGAAACAAAAATAGCTCTTAGCGACAGTTGCCTGAAGTCGCAAATAACGGCGATTGACGAAATCACGTTTTTTTTATTTTAATTCCAATGAACAATACACAGGGTCACAATTATCTGTTATGTATTCTATAATGTTTTGCAAAGTAAATAATGTGAGTTGTCATGCGTAATATTAATTAGCTAAGTAATTTTTGCAAGTATTTTATGTCAGATATGCAATGTATAATAACGTAATGTTGCAAAGTATTTTAATTTTTATGCTAGGTAGAGATAATAACTCGACAATAACTCTTCTCTAATGAAAAAAAAAATAGAAAATGATTTAGGAACATAAAAAATCTCATTAAAACAGGAACAATTGAAATTAAAATAAACATAACATTCTGTACTAAAGTACAGTTTTGTTCACTCCTTTTTTCAAAGTCTTCTGTCCTCTCATTTGCACATACTGCTATTCCAAAACAGTGAAATTGTCTGTTTCAGGGAATCCTTAACGTTCCTTGCTAATGTCAACAACGTTTTCGATGAAACAAAGAGTCGGAAAAATGTCGGCTCATTGTATTCAATAACATACGCGACTACAAAACCATCTGTATCATTTGTAGGAATCGCGGTTTTTTCGATGAGAATTCGTTCTAATTTTTTCTTTCTTAAAAAAGCTAAGTAATTTTAATTTCACTAAAGATGAACATTTAGGCTATATGCTGGGTAATGCAAATCCATCAACCATCAACTAGGTTGTTCAGCAGATGTACGATTGTTTATTTGATTTCTTCTTCCGAAGAGTTGTATTCTGGCAAAATAGAAATTTATTCATAACATAACCTCAATCAACTAAATTATTTCGAATACAATAACCACATAACTACAAGTTGGATAGGCATGGGTGCAAAATACCGATAATGCATGAAACCTAATAATAATAATAATGACATAATAAAAGTTAATTAAAAATCGCTGTTTCACGTCTTTTTCTTTTTTGTTCGAGAGTTTTTGTGGTTCTGAAAAGAACCGTTTATAAATGTGTCGAAAACGAAAAACATCTATTTCGAACTGGTGTACTTGGTGACGGCTTTGGTACCTTCGGAGACGGCGTGCTTGGCCAACTCACCGGGCAACAACAGACGCACGGCAGTTTGAATTTCTCTGCTGGTGATCGTCGAACGTTTGTTGTAGTGTGCCAGACGGGAAGCTTCAGCGGCGATACGTTCGAAGATGTCGTTCACGAAACTGTTCATTATGCTCATAGCCTT
>NW_027184285.1:0-14470 GCF_963966145.1 Tenebrio molitor | reverse complement strand
TGCTTTTGTTGTTTATTTAAAATAATAATGTCTGGTCTGTTATGCTGAATGTGAATGTCAGTTAAAACTGTGCGATCAAAATATAATTTGTAATTGTCATTTTCTAAACAACTTTCTGGTTTATAAATGTAATGTGGTTGTGTATCCTTTAATAAATTGAATTTAACTGCTAAATTCATGTGTATAATTTTTGCGAATATATCATGACGTTTTTTATATTCGCTGTGAGCCAAAACGGTGCAAGATCTTGTATTGCAAATATAAAACCCTCAGCTCTTTAAAATATCTCCCATGTAAAGACTTTTGTTTTATATTTGCTATAGTGTCATATCACGAGCTCTATTGAGAAAATAATTTTTTAGTGAAGCAATTTGATTGTGTTGTAGAATTTCTAGATTTGAAAAACCCCTACCACCATTTTCGCGTGGTAAATTAAATCTTTCAACAGCAGATTTGGGGTGATGTTTACAAAATTTTGTAAAGAGAACTCTAGTTTGAATATTTATATTCTTTAAATTAGTTTTGGACCATTTTATAACACCAAAAGAATAGATTTAATTTGATTTGATTGATTAATACCTAAATATTTATAAAATTCTCCTTTATTTAAATTTTTAATGATTTCTCCTTCTTTAGTTATATATTCTAAATTTTCGTAATGACCACGACATATTGATTGATTTTCAGTTATTGTTAAGTTTTATGTCATCCATATAAAGAAGGTGATTTAATTTAATATTAATTTTATAAATTTTAAGAATTTTAATTAACCATGAATGTGGTACTGAATCATAGGCTTTTTTGTAGTCTATGAATTGTTGTTGCATTATTTTCCAAACGTTTGAGACTTAAAATATTCGTCAAATGTTCTTCTTTTTTTAAATCAGAATACCCCTGACAAATCCGAACATTTTGTTTTGCGGTAGATAAAAGTAAACATGGGCCAAGACAGAATATTAATATTCGGTGTGGAATTTTCCTGCGTTCTTGTTCATTTCTATCGAAGTGCTCACGAAAAGTTGTGAATATCAACACTTTGTAATTGTCGTAGTGAAAAATAAAAAAGATAGCTATGGGGCACAACTTATTTCGCACTTCATTAGAAAAGTAACAGTATTAAAATAAAAAAAATATTTTTCTAAATTTCGAACGTTAGGTTATCCTGACCAGCCGCCAATTAGTGGTATTATTTTATTTTTTGCTGTTTTCCACAATAGTTATTTTTATATTAAATCATTGATTCAAAAAATTGAAATTAAAAATTCAAATTTTTGAAGGAACTCTGAAGTTTCAATGCAGTGACCATGTTGCTAGGTAACTAATAAAAAACAGTGCGTGAAATGAAAAACAGAAATAGTCGTATGCGTTTTGTATGGTTTCTATGGTTTCGATCTTACTAACAATGCAATGAAAATGACCCACTTCAGGCACAGATAACTATGCGTGAATTTCAATTTTTTGAATCAATTATATAAAAACAAAATTGATTTGGCGGCCGCTACACAAAAGTGGTGGGAGGCGAGAACCTGTTTCCGCCGGTCAATTTTAAAATTAATAAATTTTCCCTGGATACGTATTCGACTTATCCGGTACGAGTTATTTTTAAATTAACTTAATGGCCCGTTGCTCTTGTTCTTTTTACATTGAATATGCGATGTTTTGGCATCGTTAGCAATAGTACAATACTCACGCATTTTTAATCTAAAATTAACAAAACTTGAATGGATCGGGATTATCACACTTCTGAATTGAAGTTTTCATTCGTTTAAAATATAATTGATAGTAATACGTAATGCGGATTGCCTAAACGTTGCTTCCATCACGTCAACATCACACATTCACGTTCGCCCGTAGAAATGGCGTGATGCACACGAAATCGATCCAAAAAGGCTCATAATATTTGTGTCACGCGAATCTACGTCGAAAACTAGAAAAAAAAAAAATTCAATTCGAATTTCAATAATCGAAACGATGCGTCGTCGATACTAAACGTAGGTAGTAACTAAAGTGTGATCGGGTGCGATAAAAGTGTCCGTCAATAATCATCATCCGACAATCATTTAATAGACGAACGCTAATTTTTGGCACTCACTCGGACGACAGAACCAGTCCAGACGGAAACCGGGGCGCGGGGTGGGTGGGTGGTTGTATGTCCGTGAATCTGTCCGGCGCGCGTCAACATTTCAGTTATCGTCGCGAGAGTTAAAACGAAAGGTGGTTAGTGTGAAAGTGACGTTTTTTCGTGGAGACACGTTACGAAGGGTGAGTACCTAATATAATATAAAACCAACCGAAAACCCACAATAGTGCCCCGGTTTATTATCGTGAATAGGTGTTTGGTAAATATTTTCTGTATTCCAACTAGCAAGTCTTTTATCAAAAAACTCCGGCAACATGGCTATTGTGGTATTGTTGATACCACCTAACTGAAGAACTTAGTTAATAACTAAGTCGACGATTTTATCGGGAAATTGAACGGAGAAACAAAAATAGCTCTTAGCGACAGTTGCCTGAAGTCGCAAATAACGGCGATTGACGAAATCACGTTTTTTTTATTTTAATTCCAATGAACAATACACAGGGTCACAATTATCTGTTATGTATTCTATAATGTTTTGCAAAGTAAATAATGTGAGTTGTCATGCGTAATATTAATTAGCTAAGTAATTTTTGCAAGTATTTTATGTCAGATATGCAATGTATAATAACGTAATGTTGCAAAGTATTTTAATTTTTATGCTAGGTAGAGATAATAACTCGAGACAATAACTCTTCTCTAATGAAAAAAAAAATAGAAAATGATTTAGGAACATAAAAAATCTCATTAAAACAGGAACAATTGAAATTAAAATAAACATAACATTCTGTACTAAAGTACAGTTTTGTTCACTCCTTTTTTCAAAGTCTTCTGTCCTCTCATTTGCACATACTGCTATTCCAAAACAGTGAAATTGTCTGTTTCAGGGAATCCTTAACGTTCCTTGCTAATGTCAACAACGTTTTCGATGAAACAAAGAGTCGGAAAAATGTCGGCTCATTGTATTCAATAACATACGCGACTACAAAACCATCTGTATCATTTGTAGGAATCGCGGTTTTTTCGATGAGAATTCGTTCTAATTTTTTCTTTCTTAAAAAAGCTAAGTAATTTTAATTTCACTAAAGATGAACATTTAGGCTATATGCTGGGTAATGCAAATCCATCAACCATCAACTAGGTTGTTCAGCAGATGTACGATTGTTTATTTGATTTCTTCTTCCGAAGAGTTGTATTCTGGCAAAATAGAAATTTATTCATAACATAACCTCAATCAACTAAATTATTTCGAATACAATAACCACATAACTACAAGTTGGATAGGCATGGGTGCAAAATACCGATAATGCATGAAACCTAATAATAATAATAATGACATAATAAAAGTTAATTAAAAATCGCTGTTTCACGTCTTTTTCTTTTTTGTTCGAGAGTTTTTGTGGTTCTGAAAAGAACCGTTTATAAATGTGTCGAAAACGAAAAACATCTATTTCGAACTGGTGTACTTGGTGACGGCTTTGGTACCTTCGGAGACGGCGTGCTTGGCCAACTCACCGGGCAACAACAGACGCACGGCAGTTTGAATTTCTCTGCTGGTGATCGTCGAACGTTTGTTGTAGTGTGCCAGACGGGAAGCTTCAGCGGCGATACGTTCGAAGATGTCGTTCACGAAACTGTTCATTATGCTCATAGCCTTACTAGAGATACCGGTGTCGGGATGGACTTGTTTCAACACCTTGTAGATGTAGATGGCATAGCTCTCCTTCCTCCTGCGCTTCTTTTTTTTGTCGCTCTTGGAAATGTTCTTCTGAGCTTTCCCGGCCTTCTTGGCTGCCTTACCACTTGTCTTCGGCGGCATTTTTCAATTCAATTCGATTCAACAAACTCGCGAACTGCTCTGACTCGTGTGCGTGCGTTAACTTTGCACCACCACCTTTCTGATAGGTAGTGTGTTCACCAGAACCCCACCTGAAAACGGGCTCCCACCAATCGTCACGTCCTATTCTCCTATCACGGAGGCTATAAATTCGAAGCACAGCTACCAGCTTTTACAATCGACGAGTCCCGTCCGTCAGTTTTATTACTTCTCGTGGTGTCTAACGAACGAACTTAAAATGTCAGGTCGCGGTAAAGGAGGTAAAGTGAAGGGAAAAGCGAAATCCCGTTCGAGCCGTGCCGGTCTCCAGTTTCCGGTGGGTAGGATACATCGTCTTCTCAGAAAAGGAAATTACGCGGAACGCGTCGGTGCAGGAGCTCCCGTCTATTTGGCCGCCGTCATGGAGTACTTAGCCGCCGAAGTTCTAGAATTGGCAGGAAACGCTGCCCGTGACAACAAGAAGACACGTATTATACCGCGTCATCTGCAGCTGGCCATCAGAAACGACGAGGAATTGAACAAACTCCTGTCCGGAGTTACGATCGCCCAAGGCGGTGTCTTACCCAACATTCAGGCCGTACTTTTACCCAAAAAAACCGAGAAGAAACCTTAAACGAACGATCGATCCATCTCCGTGGCGAAAACTCAAAATATCGGCCCTTCTCAGGGCCACTATAGCTTTTTTTTTTCGTAAAATGACCGATGCATCTTTTCTTTTTGTATTATTATCATTTACGACTGCAATGCCAAAAGGAAAGCAAGGGGTGTTTACGATCTTGGTACATTTATCAGGTAGTCAGTTAGTAATAATTGTCCGTTGTTTCTCGAAAGAACATCATGTTTCTTTTTTTTCCTCTTATTTTTATTTTGTGGTTCTGAAAAGAACCGATTTTGTATTTCGTATTTTATTCTGGTTTTCTCGAACGGTGAAGAGCGCCAGGAAATTAACCTCCGAAACCGTAGAGGGTGCGTCCTTGACGTTTCAAAGCGTAGACGACGTCCATCGCTGTCACGGTTTTACGTTTGGCGTGTTCCGTGTAGGTGACGGCATCTCGGATGACATTTTCCAAGAACACTTTCAGGACTCCGCGAGTTTCTTCGTAGATCAAACCGGAAATACGTTTCACGCCGCCACGACGAGCCAATCTTCTGATAGCGGGTTTCGTGATGCCCTGGATGTTGTCACGCAGGACTTTGCGATGACGCTTCGCTCCTCCTTTTCCCAATCCTTTGCCTCCTTTACCGCGACCGGTCATCTTTTCAGATTATTTCAACTGACACAAAATACCTGCACACCTCGTCCCTAGGAAGTCAACTACCGCAAAATTTCAACTAACGGAGCCTTATATAGATTCAACGGTTCACCATCGACCAATCGACGAAGTCAGCCGTTGACTTTGTTCACGTATAAAAGTACAATTTAATATGGCGGAATTTTTAGTACTCGTTTACCTTTCGACGCGTGCACGTCTAACGATCGTCAGAGTCGATTTTAATAATTGTCAGTTTTGTTTTTCATTCGTTTCATTCGAAATGGCCAGGACCAAGCAGACCGCACGCAAGTCCACCGGAGGAAAAGCCCCCAGGAAACAACTGGCTACCAAAGCGGCCAGGAAAAGCGCTCCCGCCACTGGCGGCGTCAAGAAGCCCCACCGTTACAGACCTGGTACCGTGGCTCTGCGTGAGATCCGTCGTTACCAGAAAAGTACCGAGTTGCTCATCCGCAAGCTTCCCTTTCAACGTTTGGTGAGGGAGATCGCTCAGGATTTCAAAACCGATTTGCGCTTCCAAAGCTCCGCCGTGATGGCCCTCCAGGAAGCGAGCGAAGCTTACTTGGTCGGTCTGTTCGAGGACACGAATTTGTGCGCCATCCACGCCAAACGTGTAACCATCATGCCAAAGGACATCCAACTTGCCAGACGTATTCGGGGTGAACGCGCTTAAATTTTTCCACATCGTGTTTCGGAAGAACAACACGAAACACGAATTTTATAACAAAAAAATCGGTTCTTTTCAGAACCTCAAACTTTACAGGCAAAAAAAAAAATATATCGCCCTTCAACCGGAAATGAATAAAATAAAAATGTCAATAATCGGTCGGTCCTCTCGATTCGGGTTGGGTTGCGGTCGTTCGTAAAATTTTATTGCATCCTGTCATCACCTACCTGCCAGCTGATGCTATCTATTTTATTTGGTTTCGCCGTAAGGATAGTTTTATTTCTTTTTTTCGTCGTAGATTATCGTGTGGCCCTGAAAAGGGCCATTTGTGCGTGCCCCGTTGCCGGTAGTACGATGATGACGTCGGAACGAGGCACAGCCGAACGAACATGAGTCGAGTATCCATCCACGTTTCTCACTTTTTCCTCTTCGGCGAAGCGGCCTTTTTCACCTTGACAGGAATGGCTTTGGCTGTCTTGGGTTTGGGTGCTTTGGGTTTTTTAGTCGGACCAGCCTTGTTAGATTTCTTCGCTTTGGAAGGCGATCGGGGTTTCGGGGCGGCTCTAGTTTTCTTTTCTGCCGAGGAGGCGGCCGATTTCTTGGCTTTCGCTGCGGCGGCGGAGGCAGCGACGGCGCTCTTCTTTTCGGCAGCAGTCTTCTTCGCTTTGGGGGAGGCTTGTTTTTTGGCTGTCTTCGAGGAAGCCTTGTCGGAAGTCGTCGCGACGGCGGTACGTTTGGCGGATGATTTTTTCGTCTTGGATGCGGCGGACGAAGCGGGTTTCCTCTTGTCGGAGGCGGAGGCGACTTTGGCACCACCGGAGGTGGACGAGGCGAGCTTGAACGAACCCGACGCGCCCTTACCTTTCGTCTGAACCAGAGATCCCGACGCCACGGCGCCTTTCAGATATTTCTTGATGAAAGGGGCGACCTTTTCGGCGTCGACTTTGTAATTTGCGGCGACGAACTTCTTGATGGCCTGAAGAGACGATCCTCCGCGTTCCTTGAGTCCCTTGATGGCGTTGTTTACCATCTCGGATGTCGGAGGATGGGACGGTTTCGCCCTGGGATTTTTCGCTTTTTTCTCTTTCTTCGCGTGGGATTGAGGGGTGGCAGCGGAACCGGTGGTGACCGATGATGCTGTTTGATTTTCGACGTCGGCCATCTTTCACGTTAAAACGTTAAAAGTTAATAATAATTATTGAAAAAACACTTGCTCACACACGTACACTTCGAGCACCTCGTGAACGAGAATTGAACAAAAAAATTTTCTAAGTCTTTATAAAATAGTCGCCACTGCGGACGGAAGACTGAACGCGCACCGCGTCCGCCGTCGAAGAAATTGCAGGCCTCGGAATCGTTGCCCGCGTGATGGCATCGTCCTCTTTCCTCGATCACCATCGCCACCGTGTGATCAAGCTGGCCGAACTCGGTTTCCGAAGTTTCCCTGGAGATAGCGAAGTTCGTCTCGGAACGTCGGTGGGTTTCGAATCAGGTACACGCCCCTCCAACCACCAGCCCTAAATCCGGGTCGTCACGGTTTCGATTCGGGACCGACGGTTTACGTCGGCGGTGCGGGGTAGACGCGTCGATTCCGGGAATCCATATTTCGTTCGCCGAAATATTGGTCCATCTCTTCCCGGAATACCGCGCCACCTTCTCGATTTTACGACATCTTCGCGTCGCCAAACGCTTCCGAAACGGTCGAAGCACAGAAAGGACCTGGTGTTCGAACCGAGGCAATTCCGACAACAGGATGCCGCGAACCGCCTCTCCGACGTTCAGGTCGATCGTTTTCGGCGGAAGTTGAAACGGGACGAGTCGACGACGGGTCCCGTTGCCGTCCGGACCCTTCGGGACGGCCGAAAGTCCGTCGAGAGGATCATCCGAAAGGAGACGGTCTTCATCGTCCGACCGATGCCGCACCTACGAGTTTTCCGATATTTTCTTCGACGGATCTTCAGGTTTTCTTCCTTTCTTCCGTCTTTCTCTCTTCGTAATTTCGTGTCCGACCTGCGTCGTCCGAAGTCGGGGTGAAGATCGAAGAAAAAACGCCAAAAATAACAACTCGTCAGCCACGCACACCGCGTTCGAATGTCTAACGGTCCAACTTGGATTTTCGAAGATCGCCGAATCCGAGGGACGATAAATAATAATAATAATAATAATAATGGTAATAAATAATAATGTTAATAATAATAATAATGATATGATGATTATAACGATAATTATTATAGATAGGTAAATAGAAACACAGGTCTCCTCTCGAAAATCGGAACTTCCTGATATTACTTACATATTTCGGTCGATCCAAATGTGGGAATCTCGTCGTCGTCGGAGCAAGCAGCGCGGTAGGTGGGGTGAAATTCTGGATTTTCCACCGCCGCCGGCGGTCGAAAAATGTGCGACGCGGGAGATCGCCAGTCCGTCTAGTAGTCTCTCTTGTCGTTAGAGCGTGACGTGGTGGTTGTTGTGGGATTTCCCGTTAGTTCGGTCCGACGTCGGTCGTCAGAGGGTAAGTGCATACGGAAACGAAACGCATCGCGTTTTGATGTTCATATTCGTGCATCGGAATGTTAAAAGCAATATATTTTACACCAACGATCACACCTAAACACCACGGCAACGGCCATACCACGTTGAAAAGCACCGGTTCTCGTCCGATCACCGAAGTTAAGCAACGTCGGGCGCGGTCAGTACTTGGATGGGTGACCGCTTGGGAACACCGCGTGCCGTTGCCCCCCAACACTTTTTGTTTTTTTTTGAAATCCATAGCAACCACCGAACCGATTTGTTTTTCGTGCAGGTATTCGGAAACATGCACAGACCCGTATAATGTAGATTCATAGCTTTAAGTACTAGATAATTAAGAAAACAATTTTTTTTGTCGATTAATTGTAAACAATTGCAGAATAAAAACTCGTCAAACGGTAAAGGTTGTCGTTCGATCACCGAAGGTAAGCCACGCGGGCAGCGGTCAGCACTTGGACGGGTGACCGGTTCATTATATTCCTTCCGTGAGTTTAACAAAGATAACATATGCAAATGTCGTAAGTGCGACGAGGAAGACGGCGATCTTTTAATGTAAAAAAAATATATATTAGGTTACGCGTACATGCCACTTTGACTGCTGCTTTATTTTTTTGGTTTTTAAATAATTAGAGATCTGAATTCAACATATCAGTTCTATGTTATAATGGACAGACAATGTTGTATTCTTGGCCCCTAACACGTTAAGACCAACATAAAAACTAGAATAACTTACCATTCGTTAAACGTTAAACAATTTCGAACCACGTTTTTTTGAGCTCGAACAAACTCATAACACAACACTCATTTATTAGTCACTGGACCATTGTAAAACGAGAAGAGAGAAAAACCATGCGAAACTATTTTTAAAACGAAGAGAATAAAGGTTTTAAATGGTAGGGCTGTATGACAGACTTGTCAATTATCGTGGGGGGTACGGCTGAGATTTATGACGAAATCGAGCGGCGCCGGCGGTCGGTCACTTTCACGAAAGAGGTCTAAACACGGGTCGTTTACGATACCCTCTGGTTACTAGAAAAGTTCTAGACAGATGTTTGTCGGCTTTTCGAGGTATTTATTTGTGAGTCCAAAGACTCAATGGAGTAATATCGGACTGAAATTCCAAGATTTTGCTGTGTAATCCAAAAAACTATGTTCCTCGTAACATTTAACGATGTGTTAATTCAACTATTATTTTAATTTTTCGTATACGTATTTATACTAAAAAGTACAGCGCTTCCAACAGTGAATTGTGAATTGAAAATGTTTCAAAGAAAGATCGATAGTTTTGAAAAAAATTACATATTAATAAATTTAGATAGATTTAGAAGTATACATTGCACTTACTTTTCAAAATTATTGTACTTCTGATTTGGTTGAAATAACATAATATGTAGCAGTCATAGTCTTGTGTACATTGCAGTCGCGGCTGGTGTTGGGTAAAACCTTTATTTTTTAGGGGGTCATTACCCAAATGACCTCATGGACCAGCCGTTCCTGTTAGGTTTTATATATCAAATTGATTCGTCTGTCTTTTTCATCATGCCTTCGAAAAGCGAGCTCCTGTTTCGCCAAAGTAACTGTGACGTCAATTAAATACGATAATAAAATTCGGTTTTTCCGAACTTATTGTGAGTGAGAGCAGTGAGAGCATCTTCTTTTCGTATCCCACCTCCACCCGGCGGCAGTAGTGCAGTGCTTATCAACATAATTACCGGCGTCTCGCCTCCACATTTTGACTTTTTTGTGTTTTATGTGTTCTCTAAGTCCAAAATTTTTAAATTTTTAAAAAGAGATTGCGGTACTATTCCTGTTGCTGAAATTATAATAATATATTTATTAATTTTTGTATTATATGTCTGTGTTATATTGTGTGAATTTGGAACAGCTATATCTAAAAGATATGCTTGCTTTTGTTGTTTATTTAAAATAATAATGTCTGGTCTGTTATGCTGAATGTGAATGTCAGTTAAAACTGTGCGATCAAAATATAATTTGTAATTGTCATTTTCTAAACAACTTTCTGGTTTATAAATGTAATGTGGTTGTGTATCCTTTAATAAATTGAATTTAACTGCTAAATTCATGTGTATAATTTTTGCGAATATATCATGACGTTTTTTATATTCGCTGTGAGCCAAAACGGTGCAAGATCTTGTATTGCAAATATAAAACCCTCAGCTCTTTAAAATATCTCCCATGTAAAGACTTTTGTTTTATATTTGCTATAGTGTCATATCACGAGCTCTATTGAGAAAATAATTTTTTAGTGAAGCAATTTGATTGTGTTGTAGAATTTCTAGATTTGAAAAACCCCTACCACCATTTTCGCGTGGTAAATTAAATCTTTCAACAGCAGATTTGGGGTGATGTTTACAAAATTTTGTAAAGAGAACTCTAGTTTGAATATTTATATTCTTTAAATTAGTTTTGGACCATTTTATAACACCAAAAGAATAGATTTAATTTGATTTGATTGATTAATACCTAAATATTTATAAAATTCTCCTTTATTTAAATTTTTAATGATTTCTCCTTCTTTAGTTATATATTCTAAATTTTCGTAATGACCACGACATATTGATTGATTTTCAGTTATTGTTAAGTTTTATGTCATCCATATAAAGAAGGTGATTTAATTTAATATTAATTTTATAAATTTTAAGAATTTTAATTAACCATGAATGTGGTACTGAATCATAGGCTTTTTTGTAGTCTATGAATTGTTGTTGCATTATTTTCCAAACGTTTGAGACTTAAAATATTCGTCAAATGTTCTTCTTTTTTTAAATCAGAATACCCCTGACAAATCCGAACATTTTGTTTTGCGGTAGATAAAAGTAAACATGGGCCAAGACAGAATATTAATATTCGGTGTGGAATTTTCCTGCGTTCTTGTTCATTTCTATCGAAGTGCTCACGAAAAGTTGTGAATATCAACACTTTGTAATTGTCGTAGTGAAAAATAAAAAAGATAGCTATGGGGCACAACTTATTTCGCACTTCATTAGAAAAGTAACAGTATTAAAATAAAAAAAATATTTTTCTAAATTTCGAACGTTAGGTCTATCCTGACCAGCCGCCAATTAGTGGTATTATTTTATTTTTTGCTGTTTTCCACAATAGTTATTTTTATATTAAATCATTGATTCAAAAAATTGAAATTAAAAATTCAAATTTTTGAAGGAACTCTGAAGTTTCAATGCAGTGACCATGTTGCTAGGTAACTAATAAAAAACAGTGCGTGAAATGAAAAACAGAAATAGTCGTATGCGTTTTGTATGGTTTCTATGGTTTCGATCTTACTAACAATGCAATGAAAATGACCCACTTCAGGCACAGATAACTATGCGTGAATTTCAATTTTTTGAATCAATTATATAAAAACAAAATTGATTTGGCGGCCGCTACACAAAAGTGGTGGGAGGCGAGAACCTGTTTCCGCCGGTCAATTTTAAAATTAATAAATTTTCCCTGGATACGTATTCGACTTATCCGGTACGAGTTATTTTTAAATTAACTTAATGGCCCGTTGCTCTTGTTCTTTTTACATTGAATATGCGATGTTTTGGCATCGTTAGCAATAGTACAATACTCACGCATTTTTAATCTAAAATTAACAAAACTTGAATGGATCGGGATTATCACACTTCTGAATTGAAGTTTTCATTCGTTTAAAATATAATTGATAGTAATACGTAATGCGGATTGCCTAAACGTTGCTTCCATCACGTCAACATCACACATTCACGTTCGCCCGTAGAAATGGCGTGATGCACACGAAATCGATCCAAAAAGGCTCATAATATTTGTGTCACGCGAATCTACGTCGAAAACTAGAAAAAAAAAAAATTCAATTCGAATTTCAATAATCGAAACGATGCGTCGTCGATACTAAACGTAGGTAGTAACTAAAGTGTGATCGGGTGCGATAAAAGTGTCCGTCAATAATCATCATCCGACAATCATTTAATAGACGAACGCTAATTTTTGGCACTCACTCGGACGACAGAACCAGTCCAGACGGAAACCGGGGCGCGGGGTGGGTGGGTGGTTGTATGTCCGTGAATCTGTCCGGCGCGCGTCAACATTTCAGTTATCGTCGCGAGAGTTAAAACGAAAGGTGGTTAGTGTGAAAGTGACGTTTTTTCGTGGAGACACGTTACGAAGGGTGAGTACCTAATATAATATAAAACCAACCGAAAACCCACAATAGTGCCCCGGTTTATTATCGTGAATAGGTGTTTGGTAAATATTTTCTGTATTCCAACTAGCAAGTCTTTTATCAAAAAACTCCGGCAACATGGCTATTGTGGTATTGTTGATACCACCTAACTGAAGAACTTAGTTAATAACTAAGTCGACGATTTTATCGGGAAATTGAACGGAGAAACAAAAATAGCTCTTAGCGACAGTTGCCTGAAGTCGCAAATAACGGCGATTGACGAAATCACGTTTTTTTTATTTTAATTCCAATGAACAATACACAGGGTCACAATTATCTGTTATGTATTCTATAATGTTTTGCAAAGTAAATAATGTGAGTTGTCATGCGTAATATTAATTAGCTAAGTAATTTTTGCAAGTATTTTATGTCAGATATGCAATGTATAATAACGTAATGTTGCAAAGTATTTTAATTTTTATGCTAGGTAGAGATAATAACTCGACAATAACTCTTCTCTAATGAAAAAAAAAATAGAAAATGATTTAGGAACATAAAAAATCTCATTAAAACAGGAACAATTGAAATTAAAATAAACATAACATTCTGTACTAAAGTACAGTTTTGTTCACTCCTTTTTTCAAAGTCTTCTGTCCTCTCATTTGCACATACTGCTATTCCAAAACAGTGAAATTGTCTGTTTCAGGGAATCCTTAACGTTCCTTGCTAATGTCAACAACGTTTTCGATGAAACAAAGAGTCGGAAAAATGTCGGCTCATTGTATTCAATAACATACGCGACTACAAAACCATCTGTATCATTTGTAGGAATCGCGGTTTTTTCGATGAGAATTCGTTCTAATTTTTTCTTTCTTAAAAAAGCTAAGTAATTTTAATTTCACTAAAGATGAACATTTAGGCTATATGCTGGGTAATGCAAATCCATCAACCATCAACTAGGTTGTTCAGCAGATGTACGATTGTTTATTTGATTTCTTCTTCCGAAGAGTTGTATTCTGGCAAAATAGAAATTTATTCATAACATAACCTCAATCAACTAAATTATTTCGAATACAATAACCACATAACTACAAGTTGGATAGGCATGGGTGCAAAATACCGATAATGCATGAAACCTAATAATAATAATAATGACATAATAAAAGTTAATTAAAAATCGCTGTTTCACGTCTTTTTCTTTTTTGTTCGAGAGTTTTTGTGGTTCTGAAAAGAACCGTTTATAAATGTGTCGAAAACGAAAAACATCTATTTCGAACTGGTGTACTTGGTGACGGCTTTGGTACCTTCGGAGACGGCGTGCTTGGCCAACTCACCGGGCAACAACAGACGCACGGCAGTTTGAATTTCTCTGCTGGTGATCGTCGAACGTTTGTTGTAGTGTGCCAGACGGGAAGCTTCAGCGGCGATACGTTCGAAGATGTCGTTCACGAAACTGTTCATTATGCTCATAGCCTTACTAGAGATACCGGTGTCGGGATGGACTTGTTTCAACACCTTGTAGATGTAGATGGCATAGCTCTCCTTCCTCCTGCGCTTCTTTTTTTTGTCGCTCTTGGAAATGTTCTTCTGAGCTTTCCCGGCCTTCTTGGCTGCCTTACCACTTGTCTTCGGCGGCATTTTTCAATTCAATTCGATTCAACAAACTCGCGAACTGCTCTGACTCGTGTGCGTGCGTTAACTTTGCACCACCACCTTTCTGATAGGTAGTGTGTTCACCAGAACCCCACCTGAAAACGGGCTCCCACCAATCGTCACGTCCTATTCTCCTATCACGGAGGCTATAAATTCGAAGCACAGCTACCAGCTTTTACAATCGACGAGTCCCGTCCGTCAGTTTTATTACTTCTCGTGGTGTCTAACGAACGAACTTAAAATGTCAGGTCGCGGTAAAGGAGGTAAAGTGAAG
>NW_027184284.1:0-14539 GCF_963966145.1 Tenebrio molitor | reverse complement strand
AGACGATCCTCCGCGTTCCTTGAGTCCCTTGATGGCGTTGTTTACCATCTCGGATGTCGGAGGATGGGACGGTTTCGCCCTGGGATTTTTCGCTTTTTTCTCTTTCTTCGCGTGGGATTGAGGGGTGGCAGCGGAACCGGTGGTGACCGATGATGCTGTTTGATTTTCGACGTCGGCCATCTTTTCACGTTAAAACGTTAAAAGTTAATAATAATTATTGAAAAAACACTTGCTCACACACGTACACTTCGAGCACCTCGTGAACGAGAATTGAACAAAAAAATTTTCTAAGTCTTTATAAAATAGTCGCCACTGCGGACGGAAGACTGAACGCGCACCGCGTCCGCCGTCGAAGAAATTGCAGGCCTCGGAATCGTTGCCCGCGTGATGGCATCGTCCTCTTTCCTCGATCACCATCGCCACCGTGTGATCAAGCTGGCCGAACTCGGTTTCCGAAGTTTCCCTGGAGATAGCGAAGTTCGTCTCGGAACGTCGGTGGGTTTCGAATCAGGTACACGCCCCTCCAACCACCAGCCCTAAATCCGGGTCGTCACGGTTTCGATTCGGGACCGACGGTTTACGTCGGCGGTGCGGGGTAGACGCGTCGATTCCGGGAATCCATATTTCGTTCGCCGAAATATTGGTCCATCTCTTCCCGGAATACCGCGCCACCTTCTCGATTTTACGACATCTTCGCGTCGCCAAACGCTTCCGAAACGGTCGAAGCACAGAAAGGACCTGGTGTTCGAACCGAGGGCAATTCCGACAACAGGATGCCGCGAACCGCCTCTCCGACGTTCAGGTCGATCGTTTTCGGCGGAAGTTGAAACGGGACGAGTCGACGACGGGTCCCGTTGCCGTCCGGACCCTTCGGGACGGCCGAAAGTCCGTCGAGAGGATCATCCGAAAGGAGACGGTCTTCATCGTCCGACCGATGCCGCACCTACGAGTTTTCCGATATTTTCTTCGACGGATCTTCAGGTTTTCTTCCTTTCTTCCGTCTTTCTCTCTTCGTAATTTCGTGTCCGACCTGCGTCGTCCGAAGTCGGGGTGAAGATCGAAGAAAAAAACGCCAAAAATAACAACTCGTCAGCCACGCACACCGCGTTCGAATGTCTAACGGTCCAACTTGGATTTTCGAAGATCGCCGAATCCGAGGGACGATAAATAATAATAATAATAATAATAATGGTAATAAATAATAATGTTAATAATAATAATAATGATATGATGATTATAACGATAATTATTATAGATAGGTAAATAGAAACACAGGTCTCCTCTCGAAAATCGGAACTTCCTGATATTACTTACATATTTCGGTCGATCCAAATGTGGGAATCTCGTCGTCGTCGGAGCAAGCAGCGCGGTAGGTGGGGTGAAATTCTGGATTTTCCACCGCCGCCGGCGGTCGAAAAATGTGCGACGCGGGAGATCGCCAGTCCGTCTAGTAGTCTCTCTTGTCGTTAGAGCGTGACGTGGTGGTTGTTGTGGGATTTCCCGTTAGTTCGGTCCGACGTCGGTCGTCAGAGGGTAAGTGCATACGGAAACGAAACGCATCGCGTTTTGATGTTCATATTCGTGCATCGGAATGTTAAAAGCAATATATTTTACACCAACGATCACACCTAAACACCACGGCAACGGCCATACCACGTTGAAAAGCACCGGTTCTCGTCCGATCACCGAAGTTAAGCAACGTCGGGCGCGGTCAGTACTTGGATGGGTGACCGCTTGGGAACACCGCGTGCCGTTGCCCCCCAACACTTTTTGTTTTTTTTTGAAATCCATAGCAACCACCGAACCGATTTGTTTTTCGTGCAGGTATTCGGAAACATGCACAGACCCGTATAATGTAGATTCATAGCTTTAAGTACTAGATAATTAAGAAAACAATTTTTTTTGTCGATTAATTGTAAACAATTGCAGAATAAAACTCGTCAAACGGTAAAGGTTGTCGTTCGATCACCGAAGGTAAGCCACGCGGGCAGCGGTCAGCACTTGGACGGGTGACCGGTTCATTATATTCCTTCCGTGAGTTTAACAAAGATAACATATGCAAATGTCGTAAGTGCGACGAGGAAGACGGCGATCTTTTAATGTAAAAAAAATATATATTAGGTTACGCGTACATGCCACTTTGACTGCTGCTTTATTTTTTTGGTTTTTAAATAATTAGAGATCTGAATTCAACATATCAGTTCTATGTTATAATGGACAGACAATGTTGTATTCTTGGCCCCTAACACGTTAAGACCACATAAAAACTAGAATAACTTACCATTCGTTAAACGTTAAACAATTTCGAACCACGTTTTTTTGAGCTCGAACAAACTCATAACACAACACTCATTTATTAGTCACTGGACCATTGTAAAACGAGAAGAGAGAAAAACCATGCGAAACTATTTTTAAAACGAAGAGAATAAAGGTTTTAAATGGTAGGGCTGTATGACAGACTTGTCAATTATCGTGGGGGGTACGGCTGAGATTTATGACGAAATCGAGCGGCGCCGGCGGTCGGTCACTTTCACGAAAGAGGTCTAAACACGGGTCGTTTACGATACCCTCTGGTTACTAGAAAAGTTCTAGACAGATGTTTGTCGGCTTTTCGAGGTATTTATTTGTGAGTCCAAAGACTCAATGGAGTAATATCGGACTGAAATTCCAAGATTTTGCTGTGTAATCCAAAAAACTATGTTCCTCGTAACATTTAACGATGTGTTAATTCAACTATTATTTTAATTTTTCGTATACGTATTTATACTAAAAAGTACAGCGCTTCCAACAGTGAATTGTGAATTGAAAATGTTTCAAAGAAAGATCGATAGTTTTGAAAAAAATTACATATTAATAAATTTAGATAGATTTAGAAGTATACATTGCACTTACTTTTCAAAATTATTGTACTTCTGATTTGGTTGAAATAACATAATATGTAGCAGTCATAGTCTTGTGTACATTGCAGTCGCGGCTGGTGTTGGGTAAAACCTTTATTTTTTAGGGGGTCATTACCCAAATGACCTCATGGACCAGCCGTTCCTGTTAGGTTTTATATATCAAATTGATTCGTCTGTCTTTTTCATCATGCCTTCGAAAAGCGAGCTCCTGTTTCGCCAAAGTAACTGTGACGTCAATTAAATACGATAATAAAATTCGGTTTTTCCGAACTTATTGTGAGTGAGAGCAGTGAGAGCATCTTCTTTTCGTATCCCACCTCCACCCGGCGGCAGTAGTGCAGTGCTTATCAACATAATTACCGGCGTCTCGCCTCCACATTTTGACTTTTTTGTGTTTTATGTGTTCTCTAAGTCCAAAATTTTTAAATTTTTTAAAAAGAGATTGCGGTACTATTCCTGTTGCTGAAATTATAATAATATATTTATTAATTTTTGTATTATATGTCTGTGTTATATTGTGTGAATTTGGAACAGCTATATCTAAAAGATATGCTTGCTTTTGTTGTTTATTTAAAATAATAATGTCTGGTCTGTTATGCTGAATGTGAATGTCAGTTAAAACTGTGCGATCAAAATATAATTTGTAATTGTCATTTTCTAAACAACTTTCTGGTTTATAAATGTAATGTGGTTGTGTATCCTTTAATAAATTGAATTTAACTGCTAAATTCATGTGTATAATTTTTGCGAATATATCATGACGTTTTTTATATTCGCTGTGAGCCAAAACGGTGCAAGATCTTGTATTGCAAATATAAAACCCTCAGCTCTTTAAAATATCTCCCATGTAAAGACTTTTGTTTTATATTTGCTATAGTGTCATATCACGAGCTCTATTGAGAAAATAATTTTTTAGTGAAGCAATTTGATTGTGTTGTAGAATTTCTAGATTTGAAAAACCCCTACCACCATTTTCGCGTGGTAAATTAAATCTTTCAACAGCAGATTTGGGGTGATGTTTACAAAATTTTGTAAAGAGAACTCTAGTTTGAATATTTATATTCTTTAAATTAGTTTTGGACCATTTTATAACACCAAAAGAATAGATTTAATTTGATTTGATTGATTAATACCTAAATATTTATAAAATTCTCCTTTATTTAAATTTTTAATGATTTCTCCTTCTTTAGTTATATATTCTAAATTTTCGTAATGACCACGACATATTGATTGATTTTCAGTTATTGTTAAGTTTTATGTCATCCATATAAAGAAGGTGATTTAATTTAATATTAATTTTATAAATTTTAAGAATTTTAATTAACCATGAATGTGGTACTGAATCATAGGCTTTTTGTAGTCTATGAATTGTTGTTGCATTATTTTCCAAACGTTTGAGACTTAAAATATTCGTCAAATGTTCTTCTTTTTTTAAATCAGAATACCCCTGACAAATCCGAACATTTTGTTTTGCGGTAGATAAAAGTAAACATGGGCCAAGACAGAATATTAATATTCGGTGTGGAATTTTCCTGCGTTCTTGTTCATTTCTATCGAAGTGCTCACGAAAAGTTGTGAATATCAACACTTTGTAATTGTCGTAGTGAAAAATAAAAAAGATAGCTATGGGGCACAACTTATTTCGCACTTCATTAGAAAAGTAACAGTATTAAAATAAAAAAAAATATTTTTTCTAAATTTCGAACGTTAGGTCTATCCTGACCAGCCGCCAATTAGTGGTATTATTTTATTTTTTGCTGTTTTCCACAATAGTTATTTTTATATTAAATCATTGATTCAAAAAATTGAAATTAAAAATTCAAATTTTTGAAGGAACTCTGAAGTTTCAATGCAGTGGACCATGTTGCTAGGTAACTAATAAAAAAACAGTGCGTGAAATGAAAAACAGAAATAGTCGTATGCGTTTTGTATGGTTTCTATGGTTTCGATCTTACTAACAATGCAATGAAAATGACCCACTTCAGGCACAGATAACTATGCGTGAATTTCAATTTTTTGAATCAATTATATAAAAACAAAATTGATTTGGCGGCCGCTACACAAAAGTGGTGGGAGGCGAGAACCTGTTTCCGCCGGTCAATTTTAAAATTAATAAATTTTCCCTGGATACGTATTCGACTTATCCGGTACGAGTTATTTTTAAATTAACTTAATGGCCCGTTGCTCTTGTTCTTTTTACATTGAATATGCGATGTTTTGGCATCGTTAGCAATAGTACAATACTCACGCATTTTTAATCTAAAATTAACAAAACTTGAATGGATCGGGATTATCACACTTCTGAATTGAAGTTTTCATTCGTTTAAAATATAATTGATAGTAATACGTAATGCGGATTGCCTAAACGTTGCTTCCATCACGTCAACATCACACATTCACGTTCGCCCGTAGAAATGGCGTGATGCACACGAAATCGATCCAAAAAGGCTCATAATATTTGTGTCACGCGAATCTACGTCGAAAACTAGAAAAAAAAAAAATTCAATTCGAATTTCAATAATCGAAACGATGCGTCGTCGATACTAAACGTAGGTAGTAACTAAAGTGTGATCGGGTGCGATAAAAGTGTCCGTCAATAATCATCATCCGACAATCATTTAATAGACGAACGCTAATTTTTGGCACTCACTCGGACGACAGAACCAGTCCAGACGGAAACCGGGGCGCGGGGTGGGTGGGTGGTTGTATGTCCGTGAATCTGTCCGGCGCGCGTCAACATTTCAGTTATCGTCGCGAGAGTTAAAACGAAAGGTGGTTAGTGTGAAAGTGACGTTTTTTCGTGGAGACACGTTACGAAGGGTGAGTACCTAATATAATATAAAACCAACCGAAAACCCACAATAGTGCCCCGGTTTATTATCGTGAATAGGTGTTTGGTAAATATTTTCTGTATTCCAACTAGCAAGTCTTTTATCAAAAAACTCCGGCAACATGGCTATTGTGGTATTGTTGATACCACCTAACTGAAGAACTTAGTTAATAACTAAGTCGACGATTTTATCGGGAAATTGAACGGAGAAACAAAAATAGCTCTTAGCGACAGTTGCCTGAAGTCGCAAATAACGGCGATTGACGAAATCACGTTTTTTTTATTTTAATTCCAATGAACAATACACAGGGTCACAATTATCTGTTATGTATTCTATAATGTTTTGCAAAGTAAATAATGTGAGTTGTCATGCGTAATATTAATTAGCTAAGTAATTTTTGCAAGTATTTTATGTCAGATATGCAATGTATAATAACGTAATGTTGCAAAGTATTTTAATTTTTATGCTAGGTAGAGATAATAACTCGACAATAACTCTTCTCTAATGAAAAAAAAAATAGAAAATGATTTAGGAACATAAAAAATCTCATTAAAACAGGAACAATTGAAATTAAAATAAACATAACATTCTGTACTAAAGTACAGTTTTGTTCACTCCTTTTTTCAAAGTCTTCTGTCCTCTCATTTGCACATACTGCTATTCCAAAACAGTGAAATTGTCTGTTTCAGGGAATCCTTAACGTTCCTTGCTAATGTCAACAACGTTTTCGATGAAACAAAGAGTCGGAAAAATGTCGGCTCATTGTATTCAATAACATACGCGACTACAAAACCATCTGTATCATTTGTAGGAATCGCGGTTTTTTCGATGAGAATTCGTTCTAATTTTTTCTTTCTTAAAAAAGCTAAGTAATTTTAATTTCACTAAAGATGAACATTTAGGCTATATGCTGGGTAATGCAAATCCATCAACCATCAACTAGGTTGTTCAGCAGATGTACGATTGTTTATTTGATTTCTTCTTCCGAAGAGTTGTATTCTGGCAAAATAGAAATTTATTCATAACATAACCTCAATCAACTAAATTATTTCGAATACAATAACCACATAACTACAAGTTGGATAGGCATGGGTGCAAAATACCGATAATGCATGAAACCTAATAATAATAATAATGACATAATAAAAGTTAATTAAAAATCGCTGTTTCACGTCTTTTTCTTTTTTGTTCGAGAGTTTTTGTGGTTCTGAAAAGAACCGTTTATAAATGTGTCGAAAACGAAAAACATCTATTTCGAACTGGTGTACTTGGTGACGGCTTTGGTACCTTCGGAGACGGCGTGCTTGGCCAACTCACCGGGCAACAACAGACGCACGGCAGTTTGAATTTCTCTGCTGGTGATCGTCGAACGTTTGTTGTAGTGTGCCAGACGGGAAGCTTCAGCGGCGATACGTTCGAAGATGTCGTTCACGAAACTGTTCATTATGCTCATAGCCTTACTAGAGATACCGGTGTCGGGATGGACTTGTTTCAACACCTTGTAGATGTAGATGGCATAGCTCTCCTTCCTCCTGCGCTTCTTTTTTTTGTCGCTCTTGGAAATGTTCTTCTGAGCTTTCCCGGCCTTCTTGGCTGCCTTACTACTTGTCTTCGGCGGCATTTTTCAATTCAATTCGATTCAACAAACTCGCGAACTGCTCTGACTCGTGTGCGTGCGTTAACTTTGCACCACCACCTTTCTGATAGGTAGTGTGTTCACCAGAACCCCACCTGAAAACGGGCTCCCACCAATCGTCACGTCCTATTCTCCTATCACGGAGGCTATAAATTCGAAGCACAGCTACCAGCTTTTACAATCGACGAGTCCCGTCCGTCAGTTTTATTACTTCTCGTGGTGTCTAACGAACGAACTTAAAATGTCAGGTCGCGGTAAAGGAGGTAAAGTGAAGGGAAAAGCGAAATCCCGTTCGAGCCGTGCCGGTCTCCAGTTTCCGGTGGGTAGGATACATCGTCTTCTCAGAAAAGGAAATTACGCGGAACGCGTCGGTGCAGGAGCTCCCGTCTATTTGGCCGCCGTCATGGAGTACTTAGCCGCCGAAGTTCTAGAATTGGCAGGAAACGCTGCCCGTGACAACAAGAAGACACGTATTATACCGCGTCATCTGCAGCTGGCCATCAGAAACGACGAGGAATTGAACAAACTCCTGTCCGGAGTTACGATCGCCCAAGGCGGTGTCTTACCCAACATTCAGGCCGTACTTTTACCCAAAAAAACCGAGAAGAAACCTTAAACGAACGATCGATCCATCTCCGTGGCGAAAACTCAAAATATCGGCCCTTCTCAGGGCCACTATAGCTTTTTTTTTTCGTAAAATGACCGATGCATCTTTTCTTTTTGTATTATTATCATTTACGACTGCAATGCCAAAAGGAAAGCAAGGGGTGTTTACGATCTTGGTACATTTATCAGGTAGTCAGTTAGTAATAATTGTCCGTTGTTTCTCGAAAGAACATCATGTTTCTTTTTTTTCCTCTTATTTTTATTTTGTGGTTCTGAAAAGAACCGATTTTGTATTTCGTATTTTATTCTGGTTTTCTCGAACGGTGAAGAGCGCCAGGAAATTAACCTCCGAAACCGTAGAGGGTGCGTCCTTGACGTTTCAAAGCGTAGACGACGTCCATCGCTGTCACGGTTTTACGTTTGGCGTGTTCCGTGTAGGTGACGGCATCTCGGATGACATTTTCCAAGAACACTTTCAGGACTCCGCGAGTTTCTTCGTAGATCAAACCGGAAATACGTTTCACGCCGCCACGACGAGCCAATCTTCTGATAGCGGGTTTCGTGATGCCCTGGATGTTGTCACGCAGGACTTTGCGATGACGCTTCGCTCCTCCTTTTCCCAATCCTTTGCCTCCTTTACCGCGACCGGTCATCTTTTCAGATTATTTCAACTGACACAAAATACCTGCACACCTCGTCCCTAGGAAGTCAACTACCGCAAAATTTCAACTAACGGAGCCTTATATAGATTCAACGGTTCACCATCGACCAATCGACGAAGTCAGCCGTTGACTTTGTTCACGTATAAAAGTACAATTTAATATGGCGGAATTTTTAGTACCCGTTTACCTTTCGACGCGTGCACGTCTAACGATCGTCAGAGTCGATTTTAATAATTGTCAGTTTTGTTTTTCATTCGTTTCATTCGAAATGGCCAGGACCAAGCAGACCGCACGCAAGTCCACCGGAGGAAAAGCCCCCAGGAAACAACTGGCTACCAAAGCGGCCAGGAAAAGCGCTCCCGCCACTGGCGGCGTCAAGAAGCCCCACCGTTACAGACCTGGTACCGTGGCTCTGCGTGAGATCCGTCGTTACCAGAAAAGTACCGAGTTGCTCATCCGCAAGCTTCCCTTTCAACGTTTGGTGAGGGAGATCGCTCAGGATTTCAAAACCGATTTGCGCTTCCAAAGCTCCGCCGTGATGGCCCTCCAGGAAGCGAGCGAAGCTTACTTGGTCGGTCTGTTCGAGGACACGAATTTGTGCGCCATCCACGCCAAACGTGTAACCATCATGCCAAAGGACATCCAACTTGCCAGACGTATTCGGGGTGAACGCGCTTAAATTTTTCCACATCGTGTTTCGGAAGAACAACACGAAACACGAATTTTATAACAAAAAAATCGGTTCTTTTCAGAACCTCAAACTTTACAGGCAAAAAAAAAAAATATATCGCCCTTCAACCGGAAATGAATAAAATAAAAATGTCAATAATCGGTCGGTCCTCTCGATTCGGGTTGGGTTGCGGTCGTTCGTAAAATTTTATTGCATCCTGTCATCACCTACCTGCCAGCTGATGCTATCTATTTTATTTGGTTTCGCCGTAAGGATAGTTTTATTTCTTTTTTTCGTCGTAGATTATCGTGTGGCCCTGAAAAGGGCCATTTGTGCGTGCCCCGTTGCCGGTAGTACGATGATGACGTCGGAACGAGGCACAGCCGAACGAACATGAGTCGAGTATCCATCCACGTTTCTCACTTTTTCCTCTTCGGCGAAGCGGCCTTTTTCACCTTGACAGGAATGGCTTTGGCTGTCTTGGGTTTGGGTGCTTTGGGTTTTTTAGTCGGACCAGCCTTGTTAGATTTCTTCGCTTTGGAAGGCGATCGGGGTTTCGGGGCGGCTCTAGTTTTCTTTTCTGCCGAGGAGGCGGCCGATTTCTTGGCTTTCGCTGCGGCGGCGGAGGCAGCGACGGCGCTCTTCTTTTCGGCAGCAGTCTTCTTCGCTTTGGGGGAGGCTTGTTTTTTGGCTGTCTTCGAGGAAGCCTTGTCGGAAGTCGTCGCGACGGCGGTACGTTTGGCGGATGATTTTTTCGTCTTGGATGCGGCGGACGAAGCGGGTTTCCTCTTGTCGGAGGCGGAGGCGACTTTGGCACCACCGGAGGTGGACGAGGCGAGCTTGAACGAACCCGACGCGCCCTTACCTTTCGTCTGAACCAGAGATCCCGACGCCACGGCGCCTTTCAGATATTTCTTGATGAAAGGGGCGACCTTTTCGGCGTCGACTTTGTAATTTGCGGCGACGAACTTCTTGATGGCCTGAAGAGACGATCCTCCGCGTTCCTTGAGTCCCTTGATGGCGTTGTTTACCATCTCGGATGTCGGAGGATGGGACGGTTTCGCCCTGGGATTTTTCGCTTTTTTCTCTTTCTTCGCGTGGGATTGAGGGGTGGCAGCGGAACCGGTGGTGACCGATGATGCTGTTTGATTTTCGACGTCGGCCATCTTTCACGTTAAAACGTTAAAAGTTAATAATAATTATTGAAAAAAACACTTGCTCACACACGTACACTTCGAGCACCTCGTGAACGAGAATTGAACAAAAAAATTTTCTAAGTCTTTATAAAATAGTCGCCACTGCGGACGGAAGACTGAACGCGCACCGCGTCCGCCGTCGAAGAAATTGCAGGCCTCGGAATCGTTGCCCGCGTGATGGCATCGTCCTCTTTCCTCGATCACCATCGCCACCGTGTGATCAAGCTGGCCGAACTCGGTTTCCGAAGTTTCCCTGGAGATAGCGAAGTTCGTCTCGGAACGTCGGTGGGTTTCGAATCAGGTACACGCCCCTCCAACCACCAGCCCTAAATCCGGGTCGTCACGGTTTCGATTCGGGACCGACGGTTTACGTCGGCGGTGCGGGGTAGACGCGTCGATTCCGGGAATCCATATTTCGTTCGCCGAAATATTGGTCCATCTCTTCCCGGAATACCGCGCCACCTTCTCGATTTTACGACATCTTCGCGTCGCCAAACGCTTCCGAAACGGTCGAAGCACAGAAAGGACCTGGTGTTCGAACCGAGGCAATTCCGACAACAGGATGCCGCGAACCGCCTCTCCGACGTTCAGGTCGATCGTTTTCGGCGGAAGTTGAAACGGGACGAGTCGACGACGGGTCCCGTTGCCGTCCGGACCCTTCGGGACGGCCGAAAGTCCGTCGAGAGGATCATCCGAAAGGAGACGGTCTTCATCGTCCGACCGATGCCGCACCTACGAGTTTTCCGATATTTTCTTCGACGGATCTTCAGGTTTTCTTCCTTTCTTCCGTCTTTCTCTCTTCGTAATTTCGTGTCCGACCTGCGTCGTCCGAAGTCGGGGTGAAGATCGAAGAAAAAACGCCAAAAATAACAACTCGTCAGCCACGCACACCGCGTTCGAATGTCTAACGGTCCAACTTGGATTTTCGAAGATCGCCGAATCCGAGGGACGATAAATAATAATAATAATAATAATAATGGTAATAAATAATAATGTTAATAATAATAATAATGATATGATGATTATAACGATAATTATTATAGATAGGTAAATAGAAACACAGGTCTCCTCTCGAAAATCGGAACTTCCTGATATTACTTACATATTTCGGTCGATCCAAATGTGGGAATCTCGTCGTCGTCGGAGCAAGCAGCGCGGTAGGTGGGGTGAAATTCTGGATTTTCCACCGCCGCCGGCGGTCGAAAAATGTGCGACGCGGGAGATCGCCAGTCCGTCTAGTAGTCTCTCTTGTCGTTAGAGCGTGACGTGGTGGTTGTTGTGGGATTTCCCGTTAGTTCGGTCCGACGTCGGTCGTCAGAGGGTAAGTGCATACGGAAACGGAAACGCATCGCGTTTTGATGTTCATATTCGTGCATCGGAATGTTAAAAGCAATATATTTTACACCAACGATCACACCTAAACACCACGGCAACGGCCATACCACGTTGAAAAGCACCGTTTCTCGTCCGATCACCGAAGTTAAGCAACGTCGGGCGCGGTCAGTACTTGGATGGGTGACCGCTTGGGAACACCGCGTGCCGTTGCCCCCCAACACTTTTTGTTTTTTTTTGAAATCCATAGCAACCACCGAACCGATTTGTTTTTCGTGCAGGTATTCGGAAAACATGCACAGACCCGTATAATGTAGATTCATAGCTTTAAGTACTAGATAATTAAGAAAACAATTTTTTTTGTCGATTAATTGTAAACAATTGCAGAATAAAAACTCGTCAAACGGTAAAGGTTGTCGTTCGATCACCGAAGGTAAGCCACGCGGGCAGCGGTCAGCACTTGGACGGGTGACCGGTTCATTATATTCCTTCCGTGAGTTTAACAAAGATAACATATGCAAATGTCGTAAGTGCGACGAGGAAGACGGCGATCTTTTAATGTAAAAAAAATATATATTAGGTTACGCGTACATGCCACTTTGACTGCTGCTTTATTTTTTTGGTTTTTAAATAATTAGAGATCTGAATTCAACATATCAGTTCTATGTTATAATGGACAGACAATGTTGTATTCTTGGCCCCTAACACGTTAAGACCAACATAAAAACTAGAATAACTTACCATTCGTTAAACGTTAAACAATTTCGAACCACGTTTTTTGAGCTCGAACAAACTCATAACACAACACTCATTTATTAGTCACTGGACCATTGTAAAACGAGAAGAGAGAAAAACCATGCGAAACTATTTTTAAACGAAGAGAATAAAGGTTTTAAATGGTAGGGCTGTATGACAGACTTGTCAATTATCGTGGGGGGTACGGCTGAGATTTATGACGAAATCGAGCGGCGCCGGCGGTCGGTCACTTTCACGAAAGAGGTCTAAACACGGGTCGTTTACGATACCCTCTGGTTACTAGAAAAGTTCTAGACAGATGTTTGTCGGCTTTTCGAGGTATTTATTTGTGAGTCCAAAGACTCAATGGAGTAATATCGGACTGAAATTCCAAGATTTTGCTGTGTAATCCAAAAAACTATGTTCCTCGTAACATTTAACGATGTGTTAATTCAACTATTATTTTAATTTTTCGTATACGTATTTATACTAAAAGTACAGCGCTTCCAACAGTGAATTGTGAATTGAAAATGTTTCAAAGAAAGATCGATAGTTTTGAAAAAAATTACATATTAATAAATTTAGATAGATTTAGAAGTATACATTGCACTTACTTTTCAAAATTATTGTACTTCTGATTTGGTTGAAATAACATAATATGTAGCAGTCATAGTCTTGTGTACATTGCAGTCGCGGCTGGTGTTGGGTAAAACCTTTATTTTTTAGGGGGTCATTACCCAAATGACCTCATGGACCAGCCGTTCCTGTTAGGTTTTATATATCAAATTGATTCGTCTGTCTTTTTCATCATGCCTTCGAAAAGCGAGCTCCTGTTTCGCCAAAGTAACTGTGACGTCAATTAAATACGATAATAAAATTCGGTTTTTCCGAACTTATTGTGAGTGAGAGCAGTGAGAGCATCTTCTTTTCGTATCCCACCTCCACCCGGCGGCAGTAGTGCAGTGCTTATCAACATAATTACCGGCGTCTCGCCTCCACATTTTGACTTTTTTGTGTTTTATGTGTTCTCTAAGTCCAAAATTTTTAAATTTTTAAAAAGAGATTGCGGTACTATTCCTGTTGCTGAAATTATAATAATATATTTATTAATTTTTGTATTATATGTCTGTGTTATATTGTGTGAATTTGGAACAGCTATATCTAAAAGATATGCTTGCTTTTGTTGTTTATTTAAAATAATAATGTCTGGTCTGTTATGCTGAATGTGAATGTCAGTTAAAACTGTGCGATCAAAATATAATTTGTAATTGTCATTTTCTAAACAACTTTCTGGTTTATAAATGTAATGTGGTTGTGTATCCTTTAATAAATTGAATTTAACTGCTAAATTCATGTGTATAATTTTTGCGAATATATCATGACGTTTTTTATATTCGCTGTGAGCCAAAACGGTGCAAGATCTTGTATTGCAAATATAAAACCCTCAGCTCTTTAAAATATCTCCCATGTAAAGACTTTTGTTTTATATTTGCTATAGTGTCATATCACGAGCTCTATTGAGAAAATAATTTTTTAGTGAAGCAATTTGATTGTGTTGTAGAATTTCTAGATTTGAAAAACCCCTACCACCATTTTCGCGTGGTAAATTAAATCTTTCAACAGCAGATTTGGGGTGATGTTTACAAAATTTTGTAAAGAGAACTCTAGTTTGAATATTTATATTCTTTAAATTAGTTTTGGACCATTTTATAACACCAAAAGAATAGATTTAATTTGATTTGATTGATTAATACCTAAATATTTATAAAATTCTCCTTTATTTAAATTTTTAATGATTTCTCCTTCTTTAGTTATATATTCTAAATTTTCGTAATGACCACGACATATTGATTGATTTTCAGTTATTGTTAAGTTTTATGTCATCCATTATAAAGAAGGTGATTTAATTTAATATTAATTTTATAAATTTTAAGAATTTTAATTAACCATGAATGTGGTACTGAATCATAG